>NC_030430.2:21987726-22092726 GCF_001660625.3 Ictalurus punctatus
GTGAAACTCTTCATAGTGAAAGCATGAGGCAGTGAAACTCTTCATAGTGAGAGCAAGAGGCAGTGAAACTCTTCATAGTGAAAGCATGAGGCAGTGAAACTCTTCATAGTGAGAGCATGAGGCAGTGAAACTCTTCATAGTGAGAGCATGAGGCAGTGAAACTCTTCATAGTGAGAGCATGAGGCAGTGTGATTCGTGCCCCTGTAAGCGTTTGTTACAGTTCCAATTTTTGACCAATAGTAAGTCTATGAAAGTTAAATGGGGCAGTGGGCTAGCTAAACGTAAAGATGAGGATATCAACATAAAATCAGCGTATATCTATCAAATAGGGACACTTTTTAAAATTGCTGGTCACCCAAAAGAATTAGTATTTCAATGGAATTTAAAATGTATGGAGTTCCCTGCCCCTGTGGATGGGCCTCCACTGGGTTTTTGAGATGTAACTGGAAATTTTGCTGAATCCTGTAAACGCTGGTTAATGATATTACCTCAAACACACTTAAACAGACTTCTAAACCCAAGCTGCTCGACTGACGCTTGATGACGCTTGATGACTCTCAACTGTGAGGTCCTCTCGACTTAATGTTGTCGATGTCATTGTTAATGTCATCTTCACCAGAATCTTTGGTCATGAGTTGCTGCTGCTGAATATACACACTCTGTAGTGCATAACATAATGGCAGGTATTACACTATCCATCCATTTTCCTTACCACTTATCCTACGCAGGGTCACAGGGGAGCCTGGTGTCTATCCCAGGAGCACAAGGCAGGGGACACCCTGGAAGGGGTGCCCGCCCATCGCAGGGCACAATCACACACACTCACACACACATTCACACACTACGGACAATTTAGAGATGCCAGTCAGCCTACAATGCATGTCTTTGGACTGGGGGAGGAAACCGGAGTACCCGGAGGAAACCCCCAACGTAATGGCACTTTCAGGAAAGTCTTTCTTCATTTTATTGTAATATTTAAATATAATCAGAAAAATAATACGTAAATATTATGAAAAGTTGAATAGTAATCGAAAAATGTTTATTGTGACAGCTCTTGTCTGTCTCTCTCAATCTATTCTCTCTCTCACAGACACACGTACGCGCACACACAATGTCTTACTCTCCATCCCACACTATCTTTCTCGGTCATATTCACTCCTCTTCTGTCGTTGGCTTGCTTGCTGACTCAAACTTTTCCTCCCTATCTTGCTCTCTTTCCTCTTTCCCAGATGTAATAAAGACAAGATGCAGAGCTCTGAAACTCCCCTGCACTCTTTTTTTTTTTTTTCCACCGCTGCCTGAAATCCTGGGACAGTCGAGTCTTCATGTATTAAGACTTGTATAAAAAACACGCATAAACAACGAACACCCCCCCCCCCCCCCCCCCCCACTAATACTTTCCCAGAATGCACTATTGCTGTTTTCCCAGCATTTGAGCTGTGTGATGTCTGACCAAAGTAAACATGATGGCGATGTCATGCTCCGCCTTTCCCTGTTTACAGCTCATGCCATTACCTCAGAACACGTTTATCAGACCGAGGAACCTTTAATACGTCATGGCAGCTAAACGTCTCCGCTCTCACGCCGGATATCGGGATGTCCAGATGCGATGGATTTTGCTTTTAAAAGGGTTCCAAAGTGTTTTGCTGAAACTCAGACTCTGAGAGCAGCCAAGCACTCGTTTCGGCTGTGCCTCTTCGCTAACTCTAAACACTCCCCTCCAAATGCAGGCCTCTAAGACCCTTGCTCCCAGCCCCAGATGACCCCATGCCCCTCTTCACAAGAGTTATATTGACAGAGAGCAGTTTCTACATGATGATTTATGTTGGTTTTCTTGCAAAGCGAGTAACAGCTCCAGGACTTCCTTAGTCTGACCCACAGAAGGACTCTGCTAACCGACACTGAAAATGAGAGGAGAGATGAAAAGAGGACAGGAGAGGAGAGGAAGACAGAGGAGGGCATGAGATTAGACTTGAGGAGAAAAAAAAAAAAGAAAAAGAGAAACCAGAAAGGAGAAGGAGATGAAATTACATGATATGAATTAAATGAGATGGAAAAAATGAGAAGACAAGACAAGACAAGAAATGGAAGGAGAAGAGAAGAGCAGAAAGGAGGACAGGACGATGAAACTGGATGAATGAGATAAGATGAATGAGAAGAGAAGAAAATAAAGGCAAAGGCGAGCTCAGAAATGAGAACAGAAGAAAATAAAGCAGAAGATAGGAGAAGAGAAGAGCAGAAAAGAGGGCAGGAAGATTAAATAAGATGAATAAGATGAGATGAAGTGAGAAGAGAAGACAAGACAAGAACATGAGGAAAAGAGAAGAGAATAAAGGAGAAGACAAGAAAAGTAAGGTGAAGAGAGCAGCAGAAAGGAGGACAGGAAGATGAATGAAAATAAGTTGAATGAAAATGAGATTAAGTGAGAAGAGAAGAGAATAAAGGAGAAGATAAGTCGTGCTGTGAGATGAGACAGATGTTGAGAGGAGACTAGAGGAAATGAGAGAAGTCAAGATGAGAGGAGTGAAGTAGAAATAAGAGTAAGAAGAAATGAGATGAGACTGGATGAGAGGAGAGGAAACAAGAGCAAGAAGGAGAAGAGATGACCGTAGAGCAGACAAACAGAGAAGACAGGAAAGTAGAGGAGAAGAGACAAGTACAGGAGAACAGAAGAACTGAGACAAGACAAGAGTTGAGACAGGAGGAGAGAAGGAGAGGCAATGCAAGAGCAGGGGAGATGAGAAGAGTGGACAAGAGAGGAAAGGACAAAAGGAGAGAGGAGTGGAAAAGAGACGAGCGGAGAAGAACTCAGATGAGAGTTGGGAAGGGGACAAGGGTTATGACAAAAAGAGAAGATATAAGGCAATATTAGATAGACGGAGAGGACAAGAGACAAGCCAAGACACACAGAGAAGATAAGAGAGGAGCCGAGACTGAGAAACAAAACGAGATGAGAAGAGAAAAGAAGAAAAAAAAGAGAGGAGAAGAAATGAGAATAAATTAAATGGGAAAAGAAGAATGAGAGAAATAAGAAGAGGACAGGAGAAAGGAGAAGTGAAGCAAAGAAAGACAAGAAGAAAAAAGGAAGTGAAGAGAAGAAAGATGAAAAGAAGAAAGGAGAAGATATTCTGAGAAGAGAAGAGAAAAAAACAAGATGAAATAAGATTAAGATGAGATTAAATGAGACGAGAAGAAAGAAGAAAAGACGAGAAGAAACTAGAAGAGGAGAGGAGATGAGAAAAAAGAAGAGAGGAGAAGAACACAGGAAAAGACATGAAACTAGAAGAGAAGAAAGGTGAAGAAATGAGAAACAAGATTGAGAATAAGATTGAGATGAGATTAAGTGAGATGAGAAAGAAACAAGAAGAGAAGAGGAGGCAAGAGGAAGAAAAGGAGAAGGCAAGAGAAGAAGACATGAGAAGACAAGAAAATAGAAGTGAGGAGAAGAGAAACAAGATGAAATAAGATTGAGATGAGATTAAGTGAGACGAGAAGAAATAAGAGAAAGTAGCAGAGAAGAGTAGACCAGGGAAAAAATAAGACAAGAAGAAAATAGATGAAAGAAGAAGAGAAGAGACAAAAAGAGAAGAGGAGATGAGAAGATAGAAGAGAAGAGAAGCGAAGAGAAGAGAAGCGAAGAAAAGCAAAGAGAAGAGAAGCAAAGAGAAGAGAAGAGAAGCGAAGAGAAGAAAAGCGAAGAGAAGAGAAGAGAAGCGAAGAGAAGAAAAGCGAAGAGAAGAGAAGAGAAGCAAAGAGAAGAGAAGCGAAGAGAAGCAAAGAGAAGAGAAGCGAAGAGAAGCAAAGAGAAGAGAAGAGAAGCGAAGAAAAGCGAAGAGAAGCGAAGAGAAGAGAAGAGAAGCGAAGAAAAGCGAAGAGAAGAGAAGCAAAGAGAAGAGAAGAGAAGCAAAGAGAAGAGAAGCGAAGAAAAGCGAAGAGAAGAGAAGCAAAGAGAAGAGAAGAGAAGCAAAGAGAAGAGAAGCGAAGAAAAGCGAAGAGAAGAGAAGCAAAGAGAAGAGAAGAGAAGCAAAGAGAAGAGAAGCGAAGAAAAGCGAAGAGAAGAGAAGCAAAGAGAAGAGAAGAGAAGAGAAGCGAAGAGAAGCAAAGAGAAGAGAAGAGAAGAGAAGAGAAGAGAAGAGAAGAGAAGAGAAGAGAAGAGAAGAGAAGAGAAGCCATGTTCTCAGGCTGACCTCTCTCAGGACTAAAGGGAGTGATGGAGAATGTGTTTATTCTCTGTGCTGCCTGTTTATGTATCTTCTATCTCAATGAGCACTGCATTATTTCTCTCAGGAAGAGAATTTCAATGACATTAAGTTCTATTTTATAGTCTATAAACACACTTAAGACTCTGAAGGCTGCAGCGGTGGGGAGGAAAAGTAGGGAACGGGGGAGGAGGGGTACGGGCTGGGGACGTCGCTTGTGGTCCGACACTAGCCTAACCTGCTTTAAATCTCAGGCTTTATAGTAAACAGCTCGGGACATCTCTACAAGCGTTTTCCAAGCAGAATTTATTTTATTTACATCAGTATATTTCTGCCAGAGTGGCCCTCGAGATCTCACAAAGCCTATCTGGTAACCAAGGAAGAGCAAACAACAGCACTGAATCATTCGAAAGCTATTGTGTTGTTGTGCTTGGGAAAGGTCCAGTACAGAGGCAGAGAGAGAGAGAGAGAGTGAGAGAGAGAGAGAGAGAGAGAGAGAGAGAGAGAGAGAGAGAGAGAGAGAGAGAGAGAGAGGGCATAAGGAGTACAAAAGTCCAAATAAGTGAACTTCAGATGCCTCTGTAAACACATTCTTATAAAAAAAAAAGAGAGAGAGAGAGAAAGGCAGATAAAAGCAATATTGAATATCTCCCGGGAACCTCACTGATAATATCCTCATAAAAGGACACATTCCCTTAGCATGTGTTTAAACGATAGTCCAAGACCAGAGACGCACGGGACGTACCATCCCAGACTTCAGTTCATTCACTAAAGTGTTCCTGTACTCCGTTCTCATTCATGGTCCACTAGAACAGCTGAGAACCCTCAGCGCCCGGTTCTCGTCTCAGCAACGTCAAAATCGCCACTTCCAATTCGGCTGTCACCTTTCCAAAAACCGCAAACCACAAACAACGCACTCGGACCAGATGTGTCCACTTTGGACAAAAAAAAAAAAAAAGCTGCTGACCTTCAAAACTGGACGTGAGACAGGACAAAATAAACACAGCCGTGGAAAGCTGTGAATAAAGAGCGTCTTACAGCTACGGCCGATCACAGAAACGGTGTCAGACCAAACCTCTAAGTGGTGTTCTGGAACGGGGTTGGATTTAGGGGTGCGTGGTGGAAGCCCAACTTTTACTAAAGTGTATGTGAAAACGGTGCAGTTGTAGTTTGATTCAAGGCATTACACTTTGTAAACACGTCTAAGCAGAACATTAGGGCTGTGTAATCCATCAAGAAGACATTTTTTCATACGTGATCTCAAATAATACGGAAAAAGACACCAACAATTCTAAACACATAGTTCTCAAACAATTAAGTGATCCTTATCAGCTTTCTTTCTAAGTCATGATGATTCATTGATTCACTGATTCACTGATTCATTCACGGTGGATCCGGAGTGTATCCTAGGTACATCGGATGCAAGGCAGGGATCCCTTACAGAAAAATCACATGAAATTCACATCGAAATAATCACATGATTCATATGTGAAAGGGACAAGTGGTTTTTAAGCACTTAATGTTATGTTGCATGTGATTTGTACATTTATTTTTGTTTATACTGTAAGTGGAATAATAATAAAAAAAAGCTTTAAGGGCTCTGATAAATAAGCATAATGAAAGACATTTGCTTAATGTGCCTAATATTGAATAGTTGTATCTATCTTTTGTGTGGCTGTTAAATTACTCAGGTTATTTTTGCTTTTCTTTTCTTTTTTTAACAAAATCATCATCAGTCCGCACGGTGGCTTAGTGGTTAGCACATTCGCCTCACACCTATTAAGTACACAGTACATTAAGTACAGTATATATTATATACTGTATGTGTAAAATGTAGATGCTTTTTGACTCGAGGCAAGCCGACTCGATGAGATTTTTCGCTCCATAATTCTGCTTGTAACTGAGTATCATTTCGACGCCATTTTAATTTTCCTTAACATGCATGAAATGAACCTGTACTGCACTATACACTGCATTATCCTCCGAATACACTGCGCGGCGCTAGAACATCGGCATAACAACTCGGCAACAGGAAGTGACGTCACCGACACAATGGCCGCTTGTCTGTTGCTATGTATGAGCCAGTACGGAAAAGCCTTTGTTTAGTTTTGTGTATCATAATCGTCGTGTAGCTCTTTTATTAATCTCCCGACACCGACAGCAGTATTCTCCACAAAAAACAGTATTTCCACTGCGTAGAATTATTTACTCGAAAAAGAAACAAAAAAAACTTCGCAGTTTATCAAGTAAGTTGTTTATTTATTTATTTTTTAATTTCTTCGCCAGCGCTTGTCAGGTAACGTGATTAGTCATAACAAGCTAGTGGAGTTAGTAGCGCGTTAGTAGCAGACATTCTGTGACTCCTAATAACATTACGGACTGTTTATAACGCGTTATTACAAACTGGAATCGGAAAAAGGGGGCGGTGCTAATTTTGGTAGCTAGCAAGCTCTCTAGGGAAGACTGAATGAATAACAAGACAAGAAAAGAACGCAGAATGATGTGTTAAATACCTGATCTGTAAAAACAGATACAGATATAAAATCAGTAAGTCTGGGTTCAGCACATTAACACTTTAAAAAGGATGCAAAAAGCTTATGAAGGTTATATCTTGCGAAAGAAAATATGCAGATATGGTTAGCTAGCAGAGCTAATGCTAATCTCATCTCATCAAATACCACTTTAAGCATTCTGCATACGAAAAATTAACAAAACCATCTCGAAGGAATACAGCATATGACCAAAAGTATGTGGACTCCTGACTGTCACACCTGTACATTCCGGATTTAGTCCTGCTTCCCTGTTGTTATGATAAGCATCAGTCTTCTGGGAAGGCTTTAGACTAGATTTTGGAGCATGGCTGTGGGGATTAGTGATCACTCAGATTTAAGAGCATTAGTGAGATCAAGTACGGATGTTGAGGAGTTCTGGGGTGCAGTCGGTGTTCAGTGGGGTTGAGGTCAGGGATCTGCACAGGACACTCGAGTTCAGTTCTTCTACTCCACCCTTCACACAACATGACCTCATGGAGCTCGCTTTGGCTGTGCACAGATGCATCGTCACGCTGGAACAGGTTCGAGCGTCTTAGTTCCATCCATCCATCTTCTATACCGCTTTATCCTTTTCAGGGTCACGGGGAAACCTGGAGCCTATCCCGCGTCTTAGTTCCAGGGAAGGGAAATTGTCAAGCTACAGCACACAAAGACATTTTATACAATTAATTGTAATTGTGCTTCCAACTTTGTGGGCACAGTTTGGGGAAGAACCACATACTGTACAGGTGTGATGATCGGGTGTCCACAATCTTTTGCTCATATAGTGTACATAAGCCAAAAATTAAACACGTCATGGTCTTTTGGCCTTTCAAATGTAGGAAATCAGCCATGTTTGGTGTCAGTTTGAAGTTTTCTTTTTTAAGACACTCAACACTGGAGCTATGAGGTTAATGTAAAATGTAAAAAAAAAAAAAAAAAAGTTGTCTGTTTGCTTTTCTTACTATATTCAGTCCCTCCAGGATTTTGCGATCACAGAAATGAACACAAAGATCAAGCAAACTCCACAGTATTCCAAGGAGCTCGCAATTTATCCAAATTTCCGCAGATTTGGGTTGGCGCGCCATGTGACGTCATCGCAAAACACGCATTCATCCAAAGCCCTCTTCGATTCATGAGCACAGCTAAAAAATCTCATTTACCAGCAAACATCACCGTGAAAGAGCGCGCAAAACAATTCCGTGCGATTGCGATTTCGCCAATTCGAGTAGTTTTCCACGGAAGAGCAACAAAAACTCCACGATTTGATTGGCACCCTGTCCAGGGTGTACCCCGCCTCGTGCCCGATGCTCCCTGGGATAGGCTCCAGGTTTCCCCGTGACCCTGAAAAGGATAAAGCGCTATAGAAGATGGATGGATGGATGGATGGATGGACTCCACAAGTTGCATTGCAAATTTAGAAAAAAGCCACAGCAAAAAAAAAACAAAAAAAAAACATTGAAATCCTGTTCGGACTGTATATTACCTCCCCAACAGAGTTTTTTAGACTGGAAGTATTCTTACTCCGTGACCTAGTGAACCAGTATCAGGATATATTTTTTGATCGAGAGGTCAAAGCACTTCTGTAAGTCGCCCTGGATAACGGTGTCTGCCAAACATCTTTAACTACAGCGGCTGAATCCCTATTAGACATCAAGTGCACTAGATATCCCGAATAAGGATCTGCGAAGCGTTTGGGATTCAGCGGACGTCATCAGGACTATATCGGCATCGGCGAACTATTAGATATATAACGATATGCTTTTTGTTTTCTTCAGGCTCCTTCCGGAACGTGACATGTATTTGTAAAGCTCACTCCGTCCAAAGAGGCCTCATGGAACCGAGTAACGATGTGGCGCTGGACATTATCATCACAAACGTGGTTTCTGTCTTCAGGACCAGGTGTCATTTAAACCTGCGCACTATCGGCCTGGAGGGGAATAACGTCATCTACAGACCGGAAGTAGGGGTGCGTTACGAATCAAAGAGTCAAACTGTTGCACAAGGCAGCGTATGGGTGTGGAATTAGTGGTTTTAAGGATCATTTTAGAAATGTGTTTTCTACTGTAAGCTTTATACTACTACGCTGCGGAGTTCTCGAATGTGATTGGTTAGGTAGTACAGACCTGCCAACTTTTATGCATTGTCACAATTTACAGTACTCGAGCTACGCTTCCATACAAAATCGCGAATTTAACTTCATATGCGTCCACTTGTCCGTTTCCATCCCACGTGGTCAAGAAAACGTCACTTCTAGGGAAACCGGTGCGTCTCGCTGTCCGTCGTCGTTTACTTTTCCGCGCCAGTTATCCAACCACACGATTCGTTTAGGCAAACCCACACGACTTTTCTGATGGGATTTATTCGGCGAACGTGCTTCCGTCATAGTTTATCCGCGTATCTACTTATCGAATAAAAAAAAAAAAACGATCCGCCTTAATCGAGCGCACAAGTTTTTCCGTTTTATTCGCTTCTGGTGTTTCCATCCGGCGCTTTTTCCATCTTAAAATCCGTGGACAGAAACATAGCTGCTGTTAGAAGTTATCAGTCAAATATATGTCAGAAGAGTAATCCCCCTGCCGCCACCCCAAATAAACACAGCAGATGAAATCGACTGACATATGAATCTGGAACGATTGAGAGTTGAGCAGATGTTTTGAACGCCCCGATATTAACTGACACCACCTGGAAGCCCCGCCCCCTTCCTCTATTTCTTAATAGTTGGCAAGTGAGGAATCCCCTTGAGATGCTTTTTAAACAGTATTAAAGGAGTTCCCACCTACGCTGGACACTTTTTCGGCTGCTTTTCCGAATATTTCAAAGTCATCCGTTTAAAAAATATATATATTTTTTTTTGTAAATAAAATGTTAGTTTTCTAATGAAAGAAATGAACACGTCGGCACGATTATATTTTTGTCTACGACACCGATTTCACACGTTTAATCACACACCTTCAGATCAAAAGCTTTTTAACGATCATGAGAAACATTTCAGTCGAGTGTGTCTGAACGTCTGACCGGTAGTGTACACACACACACACACACACACACTCCAGTTTCTAGCTTTGACCAGTGATTTGTGAAAGGATTTCGGTTAGAAAAAAATATATTGTACTGCGTTCCTATAACAACACGCCACATTGTTTTTCTTATTCTGGACAATTCAGCCTGATAATCCTGATCGTAACGCCGCTTGTTTTTTGTGTCCTTCCAGAAAGTACTTATGAAGCTCCGCAAACCTCGCATCACTGCCTCCATATGGTCATCAGGGAAAATCATTTGCACTGGAGCAACAAGGTCAGAATGACCGAATGCGCTTTTGTTCTTTTTACCCATATCCGTCTAATCTAACGAGTCCGCACACTAATAAAAGCTCCACGACTATTCTTGATCTTTTCTCTCCGTAGTGAGGACGAGGCTAAAGTGGGTGCCAGGAGGTTGGCCCGCTGCCTCCAGAAGATAGGATTCAAGGTTGGCCTTGATCTTTGTAGCGCATTTCCTTGCCGGGGTAAATGCCTGTTGGTCACTGGGTTAAATCATGGATGTGTGTGCTCTCCTGCAGGTCAGGTTTTCAGATTTTAAGGTCGTAAACGTCCTGGCAGTGTGCTCCATGCCTTTTCAGATCCGCCTCATCGAGTTCACCAAGAACAACCGTCCCATAGCCAGGTACGATCTTTATTTTCTGTTTTTTGTCCCTGTGCCGTGTGTGGACGCTTTGTGATTTCAAGGCTTTGGGATATTGATCAGAAGGTCATGAGTTCAAATCTCAGCACCAAGAAGGTGGATTAGTAGTTTGCACGTTTGCCTCGCACCTCTGGGGTTGAGGGTCAGAATCCTGCCTGCATGTTCTCCCTGTGCTTCAGGGGTTTCCTCTGGGTTCCTCTCCCAGTTCAAAGACATGCTGATTGGTATTTTCAAATCGTCCGTAGTGTGTGAATGTGTGCGCGATTGTGTTGGCACCCTGTCCAGAGTGCCCCGAGTACCCTGGGATAGGCTTCATGCTCCCTGTGTAGGATAAGCGGTATGGAAATGGATGGATGGATGGAGGATACTACAGCTAAATTGCAGGAAGAACCTACATACTAAAGAGAGAGTATTTAGCTCCGGTCATCTGAATTTGGCACTCCAAAGCCAACACGAATTTGACTAAAACTGAGGAAATTCAGTGCCGCTGTACGTCACAGGTTTAAGACGGAACGTGACAAGCCTGTCGCATACTGACATGAACACAGGGTTGGAGTCGTCATACGTGCAGGAAATGCAAACACCTGCAGTGCGTGTTGTTCATAGGGGTGTGACGGAGAAACACTTTTACACCTGTTTATTCAGCGGACGCCGTCATCCAAAGCAGTTCATGTGTAAAGCGAAGCCGTTTATCTATTTCATTCATTCGTAGCGAGACAGAATAAAATACGAGCACAGACCTGAACATTTGAGGAGTTAAAGGTTCAGGGGCCCAACAGTAGCTCTACGACAACCCTGAGATTTAAACTCCTAGAATCCTAACCCAACACCACTGATTTATAGCATGTTTAAATTTACGGTACTGATCACCACAGAAGAAGAGTAACAGCACCCTCTGGTGGTGGTGGTGAGAAGGCTGCAGAGATCCTCGGACTCATCCAGCAGTTTGACAAAGATCACCGGTTCCATTAGAGCTCAGAAATCACCAAAATGTTCTTCAGAACATCACGATTATCGTTTGTGCTTTAGCTCCAAATACAGCTATGCTAAGCACCTGTTCGATTTGATCTCTTAGTATGGATCAATAATGTCACACGGATATTGTAGATTTGTACCCAATTGCTGCTGCTGTAGTCAAAAGACTAAAGAACTCGATCTGAAGAAGAGTAATGATTTATAATCTCATTATCCGGTGTCCCCCAGAAGAGGATGGGTTCTGTTTGGAGTCCGGTTCCTCTCGACGGTTCTTCCTAATGTCGTCTCAGAGTTGTCATGCCACTCTCACGCCTCTGGTTTGCTCATTATGGACCTAAATTTACGGATTTCTGTAAAGCTGCTAAATGACAATGTCTAATAAACACGTGTTTTTTTTTTGTTTTTGTTTTTTTTCCTTCAGCTACGAGCCTGAGCTTCACCCAGCTGCATCGTACAGAATTAAAACCCTTAGAGCAACAGTGCAGGTGTTCTCCACAGGCAGCGTCACAGTTACAGGTACACACTACACGTTTCAGTTACAGGTACACGCTACACTCAAAAGGGACGAACGAGAACTACGCAGCGCCTCCCTTTGTGAACTCATATGATCTTTGGTGATGTAAAATAACGTGAGAGATTGAATTGAAATATATGGAAAATATCTCAGGATTTGGTCTGTTGGAGAAATAAACAGCTTAGAGCATCAAGTACTTTTACATAAAGACTTACCGAGTGATTTATTGAGTTGAAAGCAGCTTGCAGGGTGTCATCTTAGAGCAGTCAGATTTCACCCAGTGCCAAGGAAATGGTGGACAGGTGACAGATTAGAATGAGGAAAAGTGTTTTAGTAGGGCGTCGGTCCAATGTGAACCGCCAGAACAGCTTCAGTACACCTCAGCATAGATGATTCCACACGTCTCTGGAGGTCTACTGGAAGGAAGAACACCGCTCTTCCACAGAACGTGTTAACACCTGAGGTTTAGCTGTAGCGTGTACAGTTTTTGACCTCTTGCTACGGCGATACAGGAGACGCCTGAAAAGTAGGCTTTTCTGCTCTCTCAGCTAAAGCAGCAGTCAAACCAAATGCAAATAATATTCACCCAGCAGAAAAGGCGATTTACTGAAGAAGAAGAAGAAGAAAGGACACGGGATGTAAAAGAGGTGCATTTGCTTCTTGCGAATTTACAGTGGTGATCTTTGACCCGTGAATTCACAAACCTCGGGATTGTGCGCCAATATGAATAGAAAGCAAGAAAGCGGGGCTTTGGTCCCTATTTTGGTGTCTAAATAAATAAATAAATAAATAAAGGAGCTGCTTATTTTTAAGTTGTGTTGTCACACCAAACCTTTGCCTACTGCTGCTCGACATAGCTGAAAAATTCAGTGAGCCCTCGTGCACTGTAAATGATGGCGGAGTCATATCGGAACAGGCCACGCCCGTCAGGATAGAAATGTTTCATCGTAGCATAAAGATGATCAGGTAGAACTACTTTGTATCCACTTAGTATTAAACAATGATTATTTTTTTCAAAATAAGTAGAATGTTCGGTTCAGCGACGTGCTTCTTTAGTTTTGCACTGAAGTAAGGGCTGGGTGATTTTTTTTTTTTTTTTTTCAACGTTATTAAGGATTCTCGATTATGATTAAAAAAAATTGTTCTCCCATAATGCAATTGTAAATAAATTGCATCATTTTTCAACTGTTTTTAAAATTGCCTCATCATTATATTTGACATAAACCAGTTCCTATCTCTGAAGTGATATTTGCACCTTTCTTTGCTACGAGCTCAGTCCTCAGCGAATTGTTGCCTGTTGAGGTGATTTTTATTTATTTACTTATATATAAATATATATATAAGCGTGCAGGCATTTAATAGGTTAAGAAGGCTGTGTTTTTCCTTCGGTTCAAACATTTAAATAGCATTTATGGGTTTTAATTAAAAAAAACAATTAGAAAACTGTAGATGTTTATATATTACAATTGCGATTAGAAGATTTTAGAAATCACGTTAAAACATTAATACAAATTAAGCACTACACTGAAGCTCAGAGGATAATGAAGCTAACAAATCTCTCACCCCAAATCACTGGGTATCCTAAATACTGTGTATTCTGAGCTGCACCACTTCACCACACCAGTGTATACGCTTATTCTATCCATCTAAATTGACCGTTTTTAAATGTGTAAGACCTGTAGAAAAAAAAAAAATGTCCCTGATGCCTTTGAACCTCTTTCTCTCTTCCCAGGACCAAATGTTCAGAGTGTTGCCTCAGCTGTGGAACAGATATATCCTCTATTGTTCGAGTGTCAGAAAAAACTGGCGTAAAACGCACACACACACACACACACGCACACACACACACACACACACACACACAGTCTGGAAAAACTGAAGAAGCACCTTATAAGTGAATGTGTTTTAAGACTTTAAACTGTTGGCCTCATCGTCGTGTAGTAACTGAACATTTTAATCAAGCATTATTTTAGTGCATGGACACCAAAGTCAGTGAAAAGGCTGTTTGTTTTTTTTAAACGTTGGAGTTTTACAGAAAACTGAAGCTGGCTTTAGTAGCGCGACACAGAGGACGGACATTAAACGAGAGCAGCCGCACTAAACAGGATGTGATGTAATATTTACCGGCAGCATTCTGTTGAACAAGAACACTCTGGTTTATGAGGCCGTGTGCAGGTTACGTGTTTATGTAATATGTTCCCATTTTGTATTTTATAATAAAGACTGAATAAAATAATCATCCTGCTGCATCTCGTTTCTTCGGTCATGATCTTGTGCATCCGTGAGAATAAATGCACCCGGGATAGAAACGCAAGGTTTTGCACTTTGAGACGAAAGCGTTATAGAGCCACATAAATAAATAATTCAGAAATTTTTTTTTTTTTTTTTTAATCCCAAAGCTGCTGCCATCGCCCGCTGATCGGCTTCTAACACCCAACGCTTGATCTGACACTTGCACCTGCCACACACTCCCTGAGATTACATTACCTAAATGAATGATGAAATAATTTGTATTGCCATTTCCTGGAAAATACAAGTGTAATCCAGACTGCCTATAAAAATGAGAACAGCCGGCTGCATGAGGATTAAAAGAGCATCAACATCGCCTGTTATGAAACAAAAAGATGTGATGAATGAATAAAGTACCTGGGGAAAAAAACCCCAGACATCTCTCCAAAAGTCTCAGAAAGCCCTGGAATTTAGGCATCTGCAGAGCAGCAAGAACAGCTAGAGATTCTTAATAAGAGCACACATACTGATATTGATCATATTCAACATATTTATCTCACAATTCTCTATTACACTTTTACACATACAGTACACTACACACCATCACGTCCTATTCCTTATGCTACATATTGGATTTGTGATCAAATTCGTTTAAATTTCAGGACTGTGTTAGACTGCTTTATTTTCACAGTACAAATCATAACACAAGGTAGTGTAGTGTGAACTTGAATCAGAAGTCCAATGTAAAATACAGTAGTGGCACAGCTGGCATAAATATCGAATTATCCGTTCTGTACTCTGTATAAGGTGAACCCAATGCAAAAATACAACCAAAAGGGGAAAAAACCACAAACATTTCTTAAATACTGTTGAGTCTATCAAATATCTCTCATCATAAGATTACAATAAAACAAATATAAGATAATCGAGTCTACTTCTAGACATTTTTACTCAGTTTTAGCTTACATTCTTCTAGTGATAGGTAATAATGCTATTTTATAGAAATACATGTTTTAAATGAGCTAAACTATTTCCCAATATAACAAGAAATTATCAAAAACATTTAAATACCATAGATATTATATAAAGTCTACATACTCCTGTTAAAATTTAAACGGATCAATCATGTCGGATCTTTTTACACCTTTCATGCGATACAGGATCCAACAAAATTCAAGTGGAAGAAAAAAACCCCAATAAAACCTGCATTTTAACAGGGGTGCGTAGACTTTTTATCTCCACTGTATGTGCAGTAATCTTATATCTGTCTTATCGTATCCCATAGGTAAGGAATAAAGCACCACGGTGTGTGCTGTTTTAGGAAAATAATCGATGACGATGTTGTGTGATGCGGCCTGAGACGAAACGGAGTCACTCTTGACCCTGTGGTCGATTATTTTCCTACAGCAGCGTGTCTCGGTGTGTTTTATTCTCCTTATACCACAGCACTCTGCCAACATGAACAACTTATTTATTTATGTAATGTTGTGGAACGCCTGTGAAACAACTTCATTCCTGTTATCACTTATAACAGTTGTTCCCTCGCCAGCCTCAACTGCTTTCGAAACATGCAGCTTGTCCTAACTGTTACTTAAGCGCTGACACTGGAGACTCCTTCCAAAAATGCTAAAGAAACAGCTCACCAAAAAAAAAAAAAAAAAAACATAAATTAATTTTTTTTATATAAAAATCGCTAGATTTCACAAAATTCAATATTTTATACCCGTTTATGAGGAGCGTCTGCTGCACAAGTCCCTATGAATGAGCTGTTACTATAGAAACCATAGCAAATTTGAATATACAGTGGGGGAAATAACTATTGCAGGCGGCAACGTTTTTTTCATCAAATATATTTCCAACGAGGTTCTTCACATGAAATTTCCACCAGACGTCAGTATTAACTCAAGAAATCCACAAATATAAAGAAGTCCAAACATTAAAGTCCAATGAAGTTGTGTGTAATAAAAACGAATGACACGGGGGAAAAAGTACTGAACACATTAACTGAAATGTATTTAATACTTAGTGGAGAAGCCTTTGTTTGTAATGACGGCTTCAAGACGCTTCCTGTAAATGAATGGGCCGCAGTATCCAGGTGTGATTTTGGCCCGTTCTTCTAAACATACTGTCTTTAAATCTTGTTCAATCGTATTCAAGCCAGGTGATTGACTGGACCATTCTAACACCTTGATTTTTCTCAGTTTCTTCCACTTTATTACACATAACTTTATTTATGGACTTCAATGTTGTGAATTCTTCATATTTCCAGATTTCTTGAGTTAATACTGATGTCTTGTGAAAATTTCATGTGAATAACCTCATTGGAAATATATTTACTGAAAAAAATGTTGACGCGTCCAATACTTACTTCTCCTGCTGTATATAATACAGAATATATTGATCAACACCTTGTAACCAATCAGATTGGAGAATACAGTACTACTGTGGTATAATGAGAAACATGATCATTTTGGCTATACTGAAGATGTTTTCACTTTTCACATAACGTCTTTTTTCAGTACCGTAGCAACTTTCCAACGAAAGCCTATCATAATAGGATTTTTTTTATTTATTCGTTAACGGACGTAACCGCAACGACGAATAAACAAATAGAAGATTGACACGATATTAAGCCGCTGCCTAAAGTTATCTGTAAGAACGTGTTTGTTCACGACAAATAAGTTAAGGTCCACTTTTCCCGTTCCCTGCAATATTTACATATAAAAGATATTGCAGTTATTTACATATAAAAGATACAGTGACCGTGCTACATACTGCTTTTGGGGTGAGGTTTAGCAGGAGTAGTATGCATGGTACGCCATTTTGAGCTCAGACAGTACAGTACTGACATTGTCGTTTCTATTTGTTGTTTTTTTTACACAGTATTTGACCTCTGACTGGCCACGACTATCCAAAACGATTCATGTTAAAAGTATCCTTCAAAATCATGTACTTAGAAAAGGATTAAGACAAAAAAAAAATTAATAAACGGCTGCATTTCAGGCTTCAACGTGGCGCATGACAGTGTGTGAGTTCGGCTAACAGCTACTGTGATGTGAACGCCACATCAACAGCCATTTTACTGACCGTAATTTCTCTCTTGGGTATCAGGGTAGGCTCGGTCTCGTCACCAACCTCTCTCCTAATATCTATTAATCAGACTGTGTATCCTTCCATCACTAATTAACAAACTGTTCTTTTTTATCCTCGTCCCTCGGGATCAGACTGCCGCGAGGGATTTCTCTTCCTGTGACTGGTGAGTCTTGGGCTTCTTTCGCCATCGGTGGCACAGCAGTGTGCTGTCAAGATGGTTCCTGTGGAAATATAATAATAGTGTAGGTATGTGAGATTCACTTAAAAAGGTACCTTTATGATGTTTTAGTAATGGTTTAATAATGTTATTACTAAAGTAAGGAATAAGTTGTTATAGGAAAAGAAACCAACGGTGTTGTGGTGTGATGAAGCAGACTTACAGTTACCTCCCTGTAGCTGATTCATTTCCTATAACAGCTTGTCTCAAAGTGTTTTATTCCTCTTATTCTACAGCTGTTTTTGTTTATTAAAAGAACATCACATCGGACTTTTTTTTTTTATCCATTTATAGTTACGTTAATGCTGCGAGACGTTTGACGTGAGTTAGTTCCTGTTGTCACATTAGACGTTGTAGCAGATATAAAAGTCATTCCTTCACCATAAGAGCTTGTTCTGTTACAGAGAAAGTGCAAACTCCTATGTCGTGAAGGCTTTCGGAAAATTTAAGTTACGGCTTCACTTCTGACTCTATTTAAAAAAAAAAAAAAAAAAAAAAAAAAAAAAACACGACACTGGAGACTCCTTCCAAAAATGTTAAAAACTTCTCCTCACCGAAAACTTCACCATATCAACAATTAAAAAAAAAAAAAAAAAAAAAAAATCAGTTTGTAAACTACAGCACTAATATAAAGCTTTGATTTGCCTTGCAAACAAATTACTGTCAGAGCTGCTTTTATAGAAAATTAATCTAATTAGTCAAATCTAATTAATCAAATTCTGACCAATCATAATCAAGAACTCAACAGTGTTGTGTTATAAGGTTCTTTACTCCATCTTTCGTACATTGTTGCACTGAGTACTGTGTAACCAGCCTGATTCAAGTACTCCTCACTGCAGAATAAAAAGTCCATGGGGTGGAATGAGACCTGATCTAGCTCCTCCTGTGTGGGTGGAGTCGAGCCAAAAGTCCAAGGGATGGATGCAATGGAGTGTTTGGGCTGGATAGTAGATCGATAGTGGATTTTACTGATACCTATAGCCAAGTTGGACAGTACCTTCCGATAACCTTTTAAAGTGATAACTGAATGAAAACATAACACTCAAAGTAAAATACTGCTGAAGTTTATTAGAAAAATAACCAGTACTGACTGTACCATGAAAATGTACTGTACTCGCTTAAAGGAAATAAATATATAAATATTAATATATATATTAACTATTAATGAATATTAAAGTGAATAAAAGTGAATATACATCCAACCTGAACCAAAAGGTAACACTCCAAATAACAAATAGAGACATCCAAAATGAATCAAAAAACACTTCAAATAACACAACAAAATTTGTCAGTGAAAAAAAATGTGGTTTTATTTCACCTCTAGAGGCCACTCTCGTACTGAATAATGACAGCAGACCCTTCTCAGCCGCTCCCGCAACCGGGAAAAACTATAGGTGTGGATTGTTCAGATATCACATCGCTGGAACTGTCTGTGATCTGCAAAAATCCACACTGATAGATTTTTGCCGAAAGTTTATAATTTGGTGACGGTTGATTTGCAAACCCGATCAATCGGTCGACCTTTACTGGTTAGCGTTGTCTGGGTTAGGATTAAGCTTTAGAGTTGTAGGAGGTGTTGGATCAGGTCCAGCTCCTTCCCCTGGACTTTAGATTTTGCAGCGAGGAGACTCTCACCTCATCTGACTACCAATAAGTGAATGGAGATAATATAATCTGTGTAATTAATATGTGTGTGTGTGTGTGTGTGTTTCCTCACTTCATGGCGAGCTCTTTGGAGATCTGCTCCAGTGAGCGGCCCTTCGTCTCCGGCACGAACACGATCACAAATATGAGCAGCACGAAGCTCATAGCAGCGTATGAGAAGATCACACTGGGGAGGCCGATCTTCTCTGCAGCGAGTCACAAACACAAAATGGCTTCACACAACACTACCACGCTTTTCACACAAACTTACTTACTTTTAAAAAAAAAAAAAAAAAAAAAAAAAAAAAAAATATTGCAATTAATATTTCAGCCAACAACCTTGATAACGATCATGTGACATTTAGGAATAATATCGTTTCGAAACAATTACATTTATAATACAATTATGACATTTATAAATGTGTGATTGACTGTCATCACGTTAAAAGATACGGAGTAAGTCATCCTCCTCTCTATGTTTATTTGCTGATGGACCTGCGTTCCTATCACGAGCTCTAGTCTGTTGTTCGGTTACATAATACTCGTATAGAAACGGTGCAGCTGGTTATCTCTGGTCTGTCTGTACTTCTCCAACCTCTACGAACCTCACACTCACCTATTTCAGGTCAAAGAAAAGATCACTTTAATTAGATCTGTTTACACTGCACTTTAAATATCATATCCAAATATTATAGAACCGATTTCAAATATATAATAGTCAAAAGGTGTTCGACTTTTATTATAATTATACACACCACTGGCGACTTTTGAACACGAAACCTAGTCACTGATTATTACCATCATATCAACATTTTTATATATAGTGTATTCAGTGAGTATATGCATGTTGAAAGACACTTTCACATATGCATGCATACATGCCTTTTGACTTGAACCCTGGAGTGTTTACCCCCTCTGTGCGGTTTGTTTGGGCAGGTGTGAACTCTGCGATCATGCTCAAGTGCACACTAAAGCAATGATTTAATAACCGCCTGTGAGAGCTCATGGTTTCTAAGAGACCCTAGTGCGATCAGAATACAGTCCAATCCCAACTTGTGGAAAAATGTGGGAGTTAAAAAAATAAATTAAAAAAATAACATGGAAAAGATCTCTAATGATCTGAAATACTAATAAATTATGATGTGGGTCTACTCTGCCGACACCTTCAGACCGAGTAAACCGACACTGATAGCAGCTTTGAAAACATCCAGAGCCCTCTTTCTTTCATTGAGCAAGTTCCTGGAGCCTCTGAGTTCCAGGAATTCTGCGTGACTTGAGAGTCCAGCCAGGAACACCAGGCATGAGGAGGGACCGTACAACCTGTCCCTGAACAACCTCCTCCAATTTCCCTCACTCAAATATTGCAAATGTTAAAAACACTTTAAAGCACTTGGCGAAGGTTGGTACGCTGGCATGGCTAGTCATGGTGTATGATCGGACAGTTTTCTCACCGCTGACTTTTTTAAAAAAAATTCCCATTGATTAGCGTCTACCTGTTGATATTTTTTATGAGATCAAGTGCCTTTTTCTCTACTTGTTCTCAGCCTTTTATGTCTGGCTCTGACTCCTCGCCACGCTCTTTCCCCGGGCAATGAAAACCCTTTGGCTGTGTAATCTGCTACTGTTGTAATCGTGTTGTTTATCATACAAAAGGCACAGAAGAACATGGCGTGGCTGAACAGAACGAAATGAAACAACAACTCTATTTTGGGCTAAGCAGCACTGCACAACGTACACGCTAGTTAGAGTGATTTATTTATTTATTTATTGGCTCAGCTTTGATCACGTTTCCTCACAGCCATTCTCTCTTTCAGCTTTTAACAACGATGGGATAAATACTGACAAGACATTCACAAAAATATCTTTCTAAGACAGAAGAACAATTACTTGCAAGTTTATCTTCTTGTTTCCTTGTGTTGTTGTATATACACACGATCAGCCATAACATGAAAACCACTGACGGGTGAAGTGAATAACATTGATTACCTCGTTACAGTGGCACCTGTCGAGGAGTGGGATATATTTATTAGGCGGTGAGTGAACAGTCAGTTCTCGAAGTTGATGTGTTCGAAGTAAGAAAAATGGGCAAACGTTAGGATGTGAGCGACTTTGACGAGGGACAAATTGTGATGGTTAGACGTCTGGGTCAAAGCATCTCCAAAACAGCAGGATTTGTGGGGGTGTTCCCGGTATGCAGTGGTTAGTACCTACCAAAAGTGGTCCAAGAAAGGACAACTGGTGAACAGGCGCCAGGGTCATGGGCGCCCAAGGATCATCGATGCTTGTGCGGAGCGAAGGCTAGCCCGTCTGGTTAGACCATGGCGCAATGGAAGAAGGTGGCCTGGTCTGATGAATCGCATTTTCTTTTACATAATGTGGACGGCTGGGTGTGTGTGTACGTCACTTATCTGGGGAAGAGATAGCACCAGGATGCACTATGGGACGAAGGCAAGCCGGAGGAGGAAGTGTGACGCTCTGGGCAATGTTCTGCTCGGAAACCTTGGATCCTGGCATTCATGTGGATGTTACTTTGACACGTACCACCTACCTAAACATTGTTGCAGGCCAAGTACATCCCTTCATGACAACGATATTCCCTAATAGCAGTGTCCTCTTTCAGCAGGATAATGCTCCCTGCCACACTGCAAAAATGTTCAGGAACGGTTTGAGGAACAAAAAGAGTTCAAGGTGTTGACTCGGCCTCCAAATTCCCCATATCTCGATCCGATCGAGCATATGTGGGATGTTCTGGACAAACAAGTCCGATTCCGATCCATAGAGGCCCCACCTCGCAACTTACAGCACTTAAGCATCTGCTGCTAACGTCTTGGTGCCAGATACCACAGCACACCTTCAGAGGTCTTGAGTTCATGCCTCGACGGGTCAGAACTGTTCTGGTGTCACAAGGGGGACCTACACAGTATTAGGCAGGTGTTTTTAATGTTATGGCTGATCGGTGTACACTTTCCTACAAAGACTTCATAATAAAGTTTTCCTTTCATTTTCACCACAGGCTTCCTTGATTCTAAACAGATGATTAATACTGTGATACCATTAAACCGAGATCTGTTTTAATCTAGGCTATCATACTGTGAAATTTTTCAAACCGTGATACCCTTACACCTAGTTTAACCTCGGTTTAGTGTCGGACAAGTGTTGATAAAGGATGAACTCAGTTTTGACCTGAACAGAATGTAAAGGTTAACATGACCTTAACCCTTAGACACATGAACACTCATCTGTTTTTATTTCTTTTTTTTTTATCATTAGCTGATAGCTTTTATCAGTAGCCTACCTCATGATCATTAGGCAGTTGTCATTAACTACAGCAGGACATACACATTATCGTAATGATTATTTAACGGAAGGCAAAGCTCATTTAATGAGGTTGCATAAGGGATTAGATACCGTTACACCTTGAACCCGGAATATTATCGCTAAAAAAAAAAAAAATCTCACAAAATGTTCTCGTTATGGTCACTTGTTTAATACTCGATCATTTCTAAGCAATTACAATCCCTAGTTTCTAAGCAACAGAAGAAATGATTTACTGTTACTGAGGTAATTAATGGTCTAATTAACACGAACAAATTCAAATTAACAAAGTCCGTGGCGTTGGTGTAACTTTGAGGCGCTAGGGTCAAGAATAGAGAAAAAAAATGAATGATGCATTAATGGTGCAGCGATTACAAACGAGGCACTGTATTTCCCAACAGTTTCAAGCACTTCAGATGTAAGAGATGCACTTGTATTCTAACTAGCGTTTGAAATCACACCAGCACACATTCTACAGAATAATGGATGCTTTGGAAATCATTTAAAATTCAGCTGCTGTGGTTTACATCATCTACATTGAGTCTTCGCTGAAAGCTGTTGAAAAAGGAAACAGAAAGGAATCCAAAGAGGCTGATTAAACTGTGATGCTATAGCCCGTATAGAGCCTTATCATACGTTCACGATATCATAAGCGTAGTTTTCTATTAATGAATTCATGATACAATAGTCATACTGCCGTACGTGATACATATGTCTGGGTTTGCAGGAAAAGAAACCTTCGAGAACCCGCCAGGGGCAATTTGGAAATGCCAATCAGCCTATGATGCATGTCTTTGGACTGGCGGCGGAAACTGGAGTCCCTGGAGGAAACCCCAGAAGCACATGGAACATGTTGCATGCTAGGCATTGTAACAGCTTAGCAAAGCAAGGATTGTACTATTGAGCTATGTATATACTCAGCAGATGCACCAACGATCTATACTACTTCCTTCCTTCATGAGATGACACGATGAATCCAGCGGTATGAGATTTTACAGTTGACTAAATAGGAACTAACTGCAAGTAAGCACTAAAGTTGTGAGTGGAGAACTGAAGAAAAGTTGGGCCACGAGCGCCACCGGATCTGAAGAATCATTTGGTCTGAAGAATCATTTGGTCTGAAGAATCATTTGAGCCAGTCGATTGGATTTGCTGCTTTTACCGCATCGTACAGAACATGCACAGCATCGAGAAGACATCATTTAAAATGTTGCTTGCCACACTGTCACTTGATATACCCGTCTGCTTTAACTGCAAGAACATTACTCCTGCTGAATCAGTCTGCTATATTCATCAGTGCACATGAAATGTCAGAAGCTATATCCATACTGGACAGGAATTCATATCTGTAGATAAAAAGGCTTGCCTGTGAGTGTGAGGAAGGTCATTGATATGAGCAGGTTCATGGCCCAGTTGAAGGCAGAGACCGCAGACACGGCTTTTCCTCTGATCCCCGTGGGGAAAATCTCACTTAAAACCACATACACCACTGAAATAAACAGACACACATTCATAATATGACAAATCCTATTTTTAAATCATTATCATCATGTTGTGTTCATCTCTAAATGTGTGTGTTTATGCCCAAGTAAAACACAAGCAAGCCCATGCACCTCTCATCACAACTCATATTGCTGCGTTGTTGCATATTACATCATTGACGATGCTAAGAAAAATGAAAATATAGATATTTATTTAATATTCTGCTCAGCAATAACACCTGGGATTGTAAAGTAAAAATTTTACTCAAAATGAATATCCAATTCATAATGAATATCAAGTGAATAAGTAAAACTTTTCCACCCCAAATGAACAGTTTTCGCATGTTCGGTGTCTGATGCATGCTTGTTTAGTTTTGCTCTGAAGCTATGGGTCTGTCTCACTTTTCAGTAAAGGCCCAAATCTTTGTTGATGTGCTTTAAATGTTATGGTTTAGCTAGAGAACTTCATTCACTCACTGATTCAAAGGGTCTAGTCTGTCTAAGACTGGTCCATCACATGCCTGTTATCCCCACCCTTCATGTTGCAGGTAGTGAACCTATTAGACGGCACCATGTCGCCATTTTGGGCTGAGCCAGACGCGTGTTTCGTAAGGTGGCCCAATCATCAGACACCGGGAACCTTAATTCGGGCAGCAAACACTATTTTTGTACCTTGAATCGGTTTCAACTCCAAATAAATACATTTATAAAACAGCAGTAATGGTCTGTGTTAAAAAATAATTTCAAAATGGAACTGTATACATCTGTATAGCATCCAGCATTCTGGTATAGTTTTATCCCCTGGTACTCTAAATATCTACCATATGGTTACACCATGTTGAAGTCAGCTACACCGTGAGGATTTGATCGCATTTAGAGACCATACAGCAACAGTGAAAAGCTACAAGACACGCACCTCAGACCTTTGTCTGATGAGCTAGATTTGGTGCAAATGGAAAATGCACACTGTAGTAATGTGTTTTCATTGTATTGAGTGTTACTGTACTTACTTGGTCCCAGGCTGAAGGAGAAAGCTGCCACATAGATAAGCAGACTGACCAGAGAGATCCATTTCAGGGAAGGAGTCAGCTCACTCAATGACACGAATGAAATCTCAGATCTCTCTTTCCAAGAATCATCTGCTGGCGTCTCTGAGTTCGTTACTGCTGCTCTGTGGTCCTCTGTGGAGTTTAAAATCCAGGGCACCTGAGTGTGTTTTAAAGGGTTTATTTGAACGCGAGTGTAATTCTGTTCTGACAAAAAATCAGTATGATTCGTGTTTGTCCTAATGCCAGCATCATGTCCCCTAAACATTAGGGTTTGATTTAGCTGGCCTGGGCTCTGGCACAGGCTGGCCACTTGTGTTTGGGTTTGTAGTGTTACGCTGCCCAAAACTGCCGTCGACAGCGTCATGACAACAGCACCTACGCAAAGGAAAGCTTTGGGGCCGACCCGGTCAACCAATAAGATTGCTGGGACTGTACCGATCAGTTTAAGCACACCGAGGCCGGTGGAGGCAAGTGTAGCAGCCTCGTTACTGTAGAATCCCACTCCACGCAGCACTGTGGAGGCATAGGCCAGAAGGTTGGGCTGACCTGTAGCCTGCTGGAGAAACACCAGCGCCATTCCCACAAACATCCTCCTCCGCATGTTGGCCCGAGAGCGGAATAGATCCAAAAAGCCCTGATGATGCTCAGTGCCCAGAGCTGCCATGATGACCTTCAGCTCTTCCTCCACCATGTCTGGGATGGTCCCTCGTAAACGGGCGAGAGTTTTCCGTGCCTCCTTCTGTCTGCGCCTGGTCAGGAGAAAGCGCGGGCTTTGGGGCAACACAGGCATGATGATCAATTGCAGGCATGCAGGCACTAGAACTCCACTCAAAGTGAACCTCCAACCGTCCACCATTCCTGCAAACACCCAACTGAGCCCAAATCCCAGCAGGACACCCAGGACCACCATCAGCTCGTACACACATACGCACCTCCCACGCCAGGCGGCAGGTGCCACCTCCGCTATGTACAGACATGACGCCGTGCCCGAGAGTGCCACAGCCATTCCCACCACCACACGGCCCACCACCAGCGTCCAGAAGGCGGGAGCGCAGACGCTCAGCAGTGTGCCACACGTGCACAGCACTGCCGTGAGGATGATGGAGAAACGGCGTCCGTAACGGTCCACAATGGTGCCACCTACCACTGAGAGCAGGAACGCTCCGAGCAACAAGGCACTCACGGCTTGTTCCTGCTGCAGGCACGAGAGTGCCAGTACTTCCCTGAGCTGAAGCAGGGCTCCAGAGATCAGACCCATCTCATAGCCCAGCATGAGTCCACTGAGGGAGGCCACGGACACCGCGCACACCACCAGCACTGCTCCACAACCTGGACAGAGCACAGTAACACACGATAAAACAGCAATGTTAAACTCCTCTATAGGGAAACATAAACCATTTGTAATTAGCAACTGTGTAATGTAATGTAATGTAATGTAACGTAATGTATCAATGTTTAGCAGTACGAACAACATCCATGACCCAAAATCCTTTTCCCATTCTTGGAGGATCCTCCTGATGGCAGGTGTGTGCGCAGGTAGCTGTGTGTTTTTCCTATATACATGCCCACATGGTTTGCTTGCACATCTCAGTTCATCAGAAATGCATTTAAAATTACAAAAAACGTACAATGGCCTAGTTGCATAAGTGTGCACACCCCAACACCGATACTGTATTGAAGCACATTCGGATTTTATTACACCATTTGGTCTTTTTGGGTAAGAGCCTAATAGCATGGCACATCTTGACTTGGAAATATTTTCCCACTCTTTCTTGTAAAAACATTCTAGATCCATCAAATTGTGAGGGCATCTCCTGTGCACAACCCGCATCAGCTCACCATACAGATTTTTAGTTGGATTCAATTCTGGGCTCTTGCTAGGGCATTTAAAACATTGATCTTCTTTTGGTTAAGCCGTTCCTTTGTTGATTTGGATGTATGCTTTGAGTCACTGTCCTGTTGAAAGCTGAAATTCCTTTTCTTCTTCAGCTTACTAGCAGACACCTGAATCGACTGGTATATCTAGCTATGGGTATGGAATTATTATACCTTTTGGAATTGGTCCCATTAGACCATAACACATTTTGCCACATGATTTGGGGTGATTTAGTCAGGCTTGGATGTGTTTTGTGAGAAAGGGCTTCCGTCTAGCCACCTTACCTCATAGCCAAGAGATGTGAAGAATACGAGATTGTTGTCACATGCAGAGAGTAATCAGTAATTGTCAGATATTCCTGCAGCTACTTTAATGTTGCTGTTGGTTTCCTGCCAGCCTCCCTGGTAAGCTTTTGTCTTGTCTTTTTGTAAAATGTGGAGGGACGTCCTGTTCTTGGTGATGTCACCACGGTGCCCCATTTTCTTCACTTGTTGATGATAACCTTCACGGTCTTCCATGGTACGTCGAATGTTTTGGAAATTCTTTTATACCCCTATCCTGATCGATACCTTTTAGAGAAGTGAGATAACGTACATGCTTCGTAAGCTCTTTGTGGACCATGGCTTCAGAAGTCAGATGAAACCAAGAAGATCCTACAGAAACAGTTGGTCGTTATTTGGGGTTAATCAGAATAATTTCATTGATGACAGCTGAACGATAATTACTTTTGGACATGAGATTAAACGTGATTGGTTCGTTCGGAACACAGCCACGTCCCCCGTTATAAAAGGGTGTCCACACTTACGCAAACGGGTTTATTGTAGCGTTTTTATTTTTCCAATTTTTCCCCTAAAAGGTTTCTGATTGTTTTTCCACTTAATTTTTGTACGCTGTAATTTCACACTGACGGTAGAAAAAGTTCTGACATCGTTTATCTTAATAATAAAATTATGCACACCTTCTGACCAATCAGAGTCGAGAATTCAACTGTGGTATAAAACAGGTTATATAACCAGGATCTACGTTCGCATTCTCGCGTATTTTAGTGATAATCTCTCACCACTTTTGACGGCATTATGGCCCTCTCTTTAAAGGGCTCAAGCACAGTCTCATCAGTGCACTCAGGAGAACACACTGATCACTCGCTTGTCTCTTGCAGCTAGGTCATTTAACAGCTGCTGTATTTCCAGGCAACAGTAGCATTTTGGCATTTCTGACCTAGAAGTCAGCAGGTGGTTCGTGTTTCTATACAATTATCACCCAACGAGCTGCTCCTCACTAACTGCACTCGTAATCAGGATAACGTAATCAGCAGGTTGTGTTTCGTTACTTGTTCACGCAGCTATAAAAGTCTACACCCCGATTAAGATCGGATAATGGATATAATAAATTACTTACATGCATATGATCAACTATAAATTCTGATGCAACACTGGTGACTGAGTGAATTTCTTCTCTCTACACTGGGGTTATTCCAGTGTATGATTGGATGGTTACTTCACTGATGACTTTTTTTCCCCCCGTTTGATTCCTGAGATCGCACGTTCTCCCCGTGCTTCTGGGTTTTCCTCCGTGTACTCTAATTTGTCTTGCAGGGTGATTGGCATTTCCAAATAGTGTCTGAATGTGCCCTGCAATGGCTTGGCAACCCGTCCTGGGTGTCCCCCGACTTGTGCCCAGAGTTCCCTGGCATAGGCTCCAGGCTCCCTGTCACCCTGTGTAGGATAAATGGTATGGAGAATGGATGGAAGTTCATTACCTAGACCGGTCAACCTGTCTACTCGTTTGAATTATTTGTGTCTGTGTGTGTGCGCGTGTGTGTGCATCACAATTTATCGTAGCCCGTTTGTTCATTCTTTACAGCTTCATTAAAACACATCCTGCGGAGGAAAGAAAACAGGACAAGAAGCAGAGAGACAAGACTCTCTAATGCGCACGTCTACCTCATACAAAACCCTTTTTCATTAAAATATCCATACGCATATACCAATACCCTCTACTATCTTCTACTGTCCTTAACATTGCATCGCTACCACAGTCGCAATAGTTCATTTTTGGGGGGTAAATACTGAAAGGGTAAGAGATTTTATGGAAAAGTTGCTCTTTCTAAAAACGGGGTACAACTTGCTAAATAAATAAATAAATAAATAAATAAATAATTTGTGTTTGCCTTCATTTTATGCTGAAAATCCATTAAAAAAAATAATTTTCCCCGCCATCTTGTTTGTTTCTAAATGGTCGATTGCTACCGTGATGCCATGATATTTTTAGACTAGGGTATCATACTGGAAACATTTCCAACACTAACACCCTTTCGCTTCACTGATAATTTCAGACAGGTCCAATCCGTTGGGATGATCTCTTATTGTATCGTGTCAGATCTGTGATTTTAACTACAATGCACTTGTAGTACTAACAGACTTACAGCATGTTTGTTTTGTTCTAGGTGTGTCTCAGGTAGAACAAGCTTCTGGGTCGAGTGTTTGTACTGTACAAGTTCAGGAGAGGCTGAAACACTTTATCTGGAGTTTTTGGCTACGGCATAATCAGTGTGTTTAGACTCTTTCTTTCAGATGTAGACTGGTTCTTATTTCTTACATTTCCATCTATATGCAAGTCCAACTATATCTTCATTACGGTTTTACTTGGTGCTTAATTGTAACTATATTTATACCACAGCGCTGTCGAATTCTCGAATCTGATTGGTCAGATAGTGTGAATTTTCCATAACAGCAGCTCTACCTGTAGTTTTAGGCAAATCACAGGTTTATATTATTGCTGTTATGTTATTGTTTCTTCATACTGCAGCGCAGTTGAATGCTCGAATCTGATTGGTCAAAAGGTGAGCAATATTTCCATATAACAGCACAGGTAGTTCTAGCTGTTCTAATACGTTATTGCTTCTATAGTCACAGCTCATACACAGGGAACTGTGTGATGGATGCTCCACATAATCCGAGACTGCTAATAAACAGAAAGCTTTAGAAAGCGTGTTGTTTACCGTGAAGTTTTTGTTAGGAGAGGTTTATTTAACGTTTTTGGAAGGAGTCTCCAGTATCAATGCTTTGAAAGACGTCAGTCGATCAGATGTCAAGTAATAATGATGTTTTATTTCATTTTTTTTTTTTTTTTTTTTTTACCCATATGTCCATGTAGAGAGTATGTTCCAACGTGTGCTTATGTCTGTTTTGGACAATTTTAAATCTGTTTTATTCTAACAGGTCTCTCTTGAAAAAGACATCATCATCCTGATCTCGAGCGTGGAGCGTGTAGTAAAAGAGTACGCACGTGCTGGGACATACTAACACGTCATGTAACGGAAGAGAACCTTGTTGCCCTTCATTCATTATTCCTTATATAATTTATACTATATCATTTAATTTATATCATTCCCTTGATTTATTTTTCCACATTTCATTTATACATCTCTAAAATACACCCTCGGATTCGGCATAGCAAACCGTTACAAAACTCCCCCTCCTCCTCCCTCGTACAAGGAGTTGTGGCCGATATTAGCTGAAAAAGTGTTCACGGATCCACACTTCAAAAAACTACCGGAAATAGTACACCATCTGGGTATCTTTGGGATACTGATTTGGGATACTACGATTTCGGACACGCTAATTCTTATCTCGGATACTATTTAGTATGGATCGTATGCCAATTGGGACACAAGGTATAGCGACAATGACAGGATGGTAGAGTTCAGGTGTGCTTGACCGTATGTGATGGGAGTTGGAGTCCTTGGTTGCCATGTTGGTAGGCCGTGTGGCATTATGGGTAGTGTACGTGGACACGACTGCGGCGTAGATATGACACTTATTCTTCGATAAGTTAATGCATTTGGTCTTGTGGAGTGCTCAGTTTAGTTCACAGCCTAGCATTTACAACCGGTATAACTACCTCTTCAATTTGCCTCAGTGTCAGCTGCTTTCCACATTAATCACTATGTTTTGCTCGTGTTTAAGAGATTTCTAAAAAAAAAAATTCAGCCAGTGTAATTTCCTTTTATAATGACTGACCCTGGGACATCTGACCTGTTTACCGTCGTGATTGAGAGGTGAGTCTGATCCAAAATGGTCTCTAGTAGTATTATTATTGTTGTTGTAATATAGCACTTCAGACAGCTAGGTTCTCTAGAGAATCTGGTATATTTAGTCAATAAACATAGCCAAGAACTGTAACCATAAACAAGCTATTTGATTGACAGCAAGTGCTTCACACAAAACTTGAATAAAGCCGTGTTAAAGACGGATTCTGTGAATCTTTTTTAATCCCGCGACTATCCTTGTGCCATTGATTCTATAGCCATTGAGTAAACATTATTTACTACAGTTCTAATCCTAATTGAAGGTTCACTTAATGGCGTCTAAACGGCTTTAGTCGAAAGCTAATAACGGTACACGTTTGCATACCGTGACATATTTGAACAGATGGATTGTATTAAAAAATAATAAACATGTGCTGCAATCACTGGAGGAGTCTCAGCCTGCAAATAAATGGCAAAACCCTTGCAAAACCTGTTTTGGGTGATTCACTCTGAGGAGGTAAAGGACTGCCTGTGTACCGTGGCACAACCCATACCTGTGTGCACAGGTGCAGCTTTCTCAGGGTGAGTGCGCACATCCTTGGCACGCAGATCCGCCTGGTTCAGGAGGTCAGAGGTCATTCGGTCAGTCTCAGCCGGAGGATCCATGCTCTCCCACCAGGGCAGTGCAGCTGCAGGGTATAGAGAAACGCTGTGAGAAAGTGCAGAGGCGTTTTCGAAGGAAGCGGCGGTCATGACAAATTAGCTGGAGTGTGTGCCGTTGTACGAGTTCAAGGAATTCGTCAACATTCGAATTGGATTCGTTTGACATGGGGGCGGGGGGGTATAATTTTTACAGGAGTCCCTCGGGGATCTTAGCCCTTTCTGAACTGTCCACTTTAATAGGAACGCTTGTATACCTGCTCATATATGCAGTTATCCAGTGAGCCAATCATAGATGGCAGCAGAACAACGCACATAATCATGCAGATTATAGGTCAAGAGTTTCAGTTAATGTTCACATCAAACAGAGGACAAAATTTGATCTCTGTGACTTGGACTTAACTGTGGCATGGATGTTGGTACGAGAAGGGCTTATTTGAGTATTTCAGAAACTACTAATCTCCTGTGATTTTCACACAGCAGCCTCTAGATTTTACCCAGAATGGTGCAAAAAAACACAACAACAAAAAAATTGCGTGAGCGACAGTTCTGTTCTTGTTGATACAGGTGTTCCTAAGAAAGTGGACATCTCGTCTGAATTGAGATGTTGGTAATAGTTCCGTTATGTCCCATGCGGGAAAAGAGGTTTTGTTCGTTTTCTCTCCAGTTTAATAACAATCCAGGAAGCAGTCTCTCGCCGAAACCAAAACGCAGCGGAGTATTGCCAGTTTCCAACGAAGAACACTTCAACACAACTTACTAACGATTTTGTAAAGTTTGTATTAAAATGAGGCGCGCATGGAACTTTTTAAACCGACACGCAAGTATGGATCATGAAGTCCCATCTCTGTGGTTTATACTGAGATTGTGTCTGCTGTGCTTCTCCATCCATCCATCCACTTATCATACCGCTTATCCTACACGGGCTCGCGGTGGAGCCTGGAGTCTGTCCCAGGGATCTCGCAGCACAAGAAGGGAAACCCTGGATGGGATGCCAACACATCGCAGTGCACAATTGCAAACACGCTACAGACCATTTAGACATGCCAATCAGCCTAAAGGACATATCTTTGGACTGAAGGAAACCGGAGTACACGGAGGAAACCCCCGGAACACGGTGCGAACATGCAAACTCTGCGCACACAGGCCGGAAGCAAGATTCGAACCCGCAACCGCAGAGGTGCGTGGCAAAAGGTGCTTATGCAAATTGATCTTTTTTCTTTCTTTTTTTTTTGGATTGGGGGGGTTTACAGACATCCTCCACATTTCTTAATAGACAAACATCCAGAATACTAATCCCGTCCAAATAGTACTGAAAACACCCCCCCCCATCTCAGTTTGGCTTAAAGACTTAATATTCTTTTTAAAACTTGAAAAAAATCAAGTACAACATCAGAGGCAGGGGTGACTTATTTGGGGGAAAATGGCAACAATTTATTAACTACTTTAATGATGTCCGCACCCTGGAGGTAGATTGAGGAGAAGTAGACAGTAAACACTAATCATCTTACCTGTTTTTTTTGTTGTTGTTGTTTGTTTGTTTTTTGATGTGTTTTTCTTTGAATGTTTGTTTGTTATTGTCTTGTGTTTCCCCCTTTCTTTTGGTTTTGGCTGTGGTTGTTTTGTTGGGGTTGTCGGGTGTGGTGTTATAATGTGTAAAATGTCCATTTCCAATAAAAAATTCTATGATCAAATAGTACTGAAAACTGAAGACCCATGGAGGGTTGTTGTTTTTGCCATTCAGGATTTTTTTGTTTGGTTAAAACTCCAATCTTTCTCCACTGACTTACCTGGAAATACAGAACCAAATACATATATTAAAATAAAATAAAATAAAATACAAAGTCACAGGTTGCAGTTTAATGCAGTTTAACTGAAAGCAAAACAGACTTCTGATTAGAAGAACAACAACACAACACACACTTGGGGGGGGACCCCACCAAGGTCAATGAAACTTTAATAGACTTCCTGACAAGAACAGAAAGACAATTAAACAAAACAAAGTCTTAGAATTGTTTACTTTTAAGCCGCCTATTGCAGAAATAAGTCACAGTATGAATCAGTCCTGTCACACTGTAAACACAGCTCGTTAAAGGAAGCACACTAAATTCAACAGAAAACTCGACGCGTCCAAATCTTACCTTTACAGCACGTTTCCCTCTGATTCACGATATCATCGCCGTGGTGTGAACCTTTCTTCTCTTTCCTCAGCTTTGAAGCCACTTCTGTTCCTCCAGCTTCACGTCGGCACACGGTCCTAACGGCCACGTCCAGAATCCGCATACTACCTTACTAAATAGTATGTCCAAAAAGTGCGCCACCAAGCGTCACCCCTACCGCCGGGTCTATTTCATAATACTGTTTAGTACACTAGTATGCGAGTTGGTCGGTAACCATGGCGACTCGTCACGGCGTTACCGTTATTTTTGGTTGTCTTTACATGTACTTCGTAGTAGGCTAGTACGGACTTGGGCAGCGTTGTGGGCTTGAAGCCCCGCCCACTCCAGCACGCGCAGAAAAATAGCCGACTCCAAGTTAGGAGCTCGCGCACAGAGAAAGAGAGAGCAGGGTTGCCATGTTGAATCAAGTTAACGTTTCCAAACGGCAAATTTAAAAATATATATATAAATGAATAGATTCATGCTAGGCCTTAAACTAATTACGTAGTAAAACTCTTGTCAAATGAATCCATACTTACTTTTGTTATCAGAAGTGACAGGAGGGTACGCTTTTGTGTAAAATCGCTTGTAGTTTTGTCATCAAGCATCGAGTCTGAAAGTTTAATGGGGGCTATTCAAATGGGCTGGCCATTTGGAGCACCGGGACAATTCCCACTGCCCTACTGTTTTGTTTGTTTGTTTGTTTGTTTAATTCATTGAAATTTTATTTATTATTTATATTATGTCCTGTGTACTTCTTCGCTCGATAATAAATCGATAATAAATGACAAACCTGTTAGTTTTGACTAGCAACGCTACCATTCTCCTCGGCTCCGAGGATGTAGATGAAGGAAAGGGCACACAAAAAAAGAAAACCCTCTAAAAAGAAGTAGCGAAAATACAACAAAATGGCTGACCAGTTCAGAGCTTCAAGTGCAGCTCAGTCTCATCTATAAATACTAAATAAATAGCTTTGTGTTCGCTAACTTGGCTAAACAAGTATTAACCACAGTTTCACTCCTAGCAAACGTTAGCACTATTACTATAATCACTTAAAACATGCTAATAGACAGCATCATTTATTGTATAGTTATAATGCTAAAGTAATTTAGTAGACAAATATCCAAATTTATTGTTTTAAATGTTGAAATTACACATACAGCTTTGGCAAACAACAACAACAGCTACAACAACAAACACTTTCCCAAGCTATGAGTCGTAAAAGGTAATATCATGTACAATATTAGGATTTTTCTAAATAGATATTGTCGTGGTGTAGTTAGTATTGCGTTAAAATAAACAGATATTTATTTTCTAGAATTTAGAAAATTATGTCTGCACATATGTGAGGTTTTTTTTTTAAATAAAAAAAACAACCTTTTTTTTATTTTTAAAAAAAAAAAAAAAAAAAAACTTTTTTAGTGCTATTTTTCACAATAAGGTGGAGAGAGTCCGCCTGGCACTAGCTCTCTGCAGTGATCACACAGGTAGAGGTCAAATAAGGGAAATTAAATATGATTTAAGATATTTGTATGAGAGCGCACAGTGGCTTAGTGGTTCGCCTCACACCGCCAGGTTTGGGGGTTCGATTTCCGGCGCCCCCTTGTGTGTGCGAAGTTTGCATGTTCTATCCGTGCTGTGGGGGTTTCCTCCGGGTACGCCGGTTTTCTCGCCCAATTCAAAGACATGCACTGTAGGCTGGTTGGCATTTCCAAATTGTACGTAGTGTGTGAATGTGTGTGTGATTTTGCCCCTGCTATGGGTCTGCGTCCAGGATGCCCTGTGCCCCCTGGAATAGGCTCCAGGCTCCCCCGCGACCCTGTGTAGGATAAGCAGTTCGTAAAATGGATGGATGGAAACACAAGAGCAAAAGCTTTGTTTCTCACCATTTCCCAGCGATGTTGAATGTCAGATTATTTAAAAATCCAATGTAGAAGTAGCAGAGACATTGGTGCAAATGCTGCCATAATTCAATTCATTTACATAGATAGCGCTTTTAACAACAGACATTGTCACAAAGCAGCTTTTGCGGAAATCCAGATATATACAGACATATCCCTATACAATGCAGCTGCACTGTGATACAGCAGAGATTTGGTTTGTAGTTAGCATTAGCTGTCTACAAGATAATGGACGCAACGGCATTGATGGTGGTGTTAGCATGAAAGTTGAAGAAGATGCTCTGTCTGAGCAGAGTGTACAGCGTAAGGAGGTGAGAGAGATGAGCCGACTAAAGCACTGCTGCATCGTTCTCTTTAGGTAGAGAAGAAGCGAGGGATAAATCCCACTGCACCACTATCAGCAGGTATTGCAGACTGTCAAGCAGATATCCACCTCCTTCGTCCATCAAAGAACTGGAATATTATCTTCATGTAGATGTGTAGATCTTATTTAGTTCCGTGTCGTCTCATGTGGTTAGTGTGTTGTGTTATGTAGCTCCGTGGTCCTGGAGGAACGGTGTTTCGTTTCACTGTGTACTGTACCAGCTGTATATGGTTGAAATGACAATAAAACCACTTGAACTTGAAATTAAATTACAGATCTGTGTCATCACCGCTCCTACTGCTGTCTGACATCTGTCTGAAATGCACAAGCATGTCACACATACCTGTATCAATTGAATTGTTCCTTTTGGATATTTTAAAAAGCAGAAAATAAATAGATAAGGCTGCCACTCATCACGTTTTAGTTATTTCTGGATAGTGTGATAATGTTGAGCAGAAATGTAGGCCTATTGCAGGCCGTTTCACTATTACTTTTTCGAAGTTCATGCAGGCCAAATGAATGTCTGTGCTGGGGTTTGACAAATGTACGTTAGAGAGACGGACAATCAGCAGATTTAGCTTAAAGTTAGTCATACAATAGATTAGATCTTCTGGATCAGCTGGTAAAACATGCCGAATAAACAGAATCCATAATGCAAAACATCACCACACCTTGTTTTTCAGTAGTTATTTCAGTTATTATTTCAGTAGTTATAGTATCTTTCCCCTATTCTTTCACTGGAAAAAGGTCAAACCCATTAGAGCTGGTCTGTCTGGTATTCTGACCTCTTCCTAACCTCATGCTGATGTATTTTTAAGGTATACTATATTCATGTTTCCACGTGGAAGAATTTACTAAAGTTAAAAAAAGAAATAATTCAAGGAAATAAAATCACTCACGTGACCCCCCCCCCAAAAAAGGAGTACAGTTTGTTACCTGAAAATGAACAGAAAATGCTGACATTCTGAAGCATAACAGCAGCAAACTATCATTAGTGTTTAGCTTTTTATCTCCATTTTCTGTGATGATATTCACAATGTAAAGCTCCATGTGGGTTTCTTTACCATGAAGTTAATGTTTCAGAAACTCTAAATATTTATATGTACTGTATGACCTATTTACATGTGATCCAAAAGCAGAAAGCAAAAAAGTCTTCGATTCTTCAATTCTTCACATATTTAGTAATATTTAATGGTGCAGTTTGTAATTTGTAAAAGCCATCCTAAACCTGTAATAATAAAATCATTTCAAAGATAACTTCCCAAACAAACAAACAAACAAAAACAGTGAAGTGGCTCATCATTTAAAGCTGCTGTATAGATTTTTCTGGCCTGAAATTAGCTCCGCCCCCAACTGAAACAGAAATGCTCAAATTCAAAAGTCTATTAGTAAAAAAGGCAACTCATAAAGCGTGTGTAGTTTCAGTTCAGGTGATCAGGTTTGGCTGGGGAGAAAGGGAAAGGCCTGACAGTGTTTTCGCTTAAAAAAATTCTGTTTAAGGTCTAGATTCGGGTTACAGCCATATTCCGAATATGATGTTTAAATGCGTTCAGGCATCAGAATATTCATGTATATATGGTTCATGTAAGTATGCCTAGCATCTGTTAGCACCCACAATTCCTTGCAGACTGAGCATGCGCATATATCTCCTTTCAGTGGGTTTTCTGAATAAGGTGTTTACATGCAACAAATTTCAAATCGAAACAGACATATTCCAGGGGTGGGAATCAGAATTTGGGAAATCGGAATATTGTCTTAATCTGAATCGGGCAATCGGATTGCGGCATTTACATGACTCAATACTGATCAGAATATTGCCAATTTCCGATTAATAACGGAATATTATAATACTGACGTAAACAGTCAGTGAATATACAAATGTGCCTTCAATAACTACAACCTCAATTCCAAAAAAGTTAGGAGGCTGTGTAAAATACAATAAAATAAAAACCAGAATGCAATGATTTGCAAATCTCATAAACACATGTTATGTTACTCACAAAAGAACACAGAAAACATATCAAATGTTTAAACTGAGAAAATGTACCATTTTAAGGAAAAAAATAAAGTTATTTTGAATTTGATGGCTGCACCACGTCTCCAAAAAGTTGGGACGGGGGCAACAACAGGCTGGAAAAGTAAGTGGAGATATATGGAGATATATGTGCATGCTCAGTCTGCAAGGAATTGTGGGTGTGAACAGATGCTTAGCTGTAAGCTAGGTATTTAGGAATGGCAACTCAGGCATACTTACATCAACCATTTTTGGAACCGGGGTTGTATATATAGTATAAGGATAACAATATAATCCTTCAACAACAAACACAAGTATCAGTAGCTATCCCAGCCACAGTAACTCCAGCTTCTCCAGAGGCTGAGAATCGTACTGAGGAATAATTCACACAGATTTTGCTTTTCAAGAGAAATTTGGGAATTAAGGAACAAATCATGACACCCATCCCTTCAAAAAGCCTAAACTAGATGTTACACTGACTTGTTAACTCTAGAGGACGCTGAGCAGCAAGAGTTCACTGAGATTACAGGGAACCTGTCTCAAAGCACACACCACTCTTTCATCCCTAACGTTCTCCTTCCTGGTGACAGTTCATTTTACTCGTTAAAGATTAGACGTAGAGTTAAATATTAGTAAAAAGAAGTCATTCTTTTGGACTCCCATGAACTTTATATAGGGAATGCAGTTAACAAAACAACATGCAAAGTGCAAGACAAAAGGAGACACACCATATTGAATCCATTTCTTCTTCAGTATAAGTTTGAAAAATGCTTGATTTGATTGATTTGGATGATAATACCTGATAATATTCTGTATTCATTATATAATATTTATAAAAGAGCTCCCCAGTCGCTCTGACAGTAGTCCTAGCTACAAGGCAAATCACAGGTTGGAAGGAGTCTACAGTGTCAGCAATCGGAGGTAAAGCAAGTTGTAAGTTTAAGTCTTCATCAAGGCACAGAGCTTTGCATTTTCTCATTAACATGACAAACTGCGTTTTTTTAATTGTTTTTTTATTTTTATTTTTTAAACTTATTGACTTCATGAGAGAGAAAAATAAAGAAACACTGGTGAGGGAATGACTGGTTTTATCTAGTATAATATAGAGTAAGTAGTAACAGAAACGTATTTCATGTGCGTTCCACAATATTAAATGCAGCTTTAAACTGATGAAAAGCGAGAAAATTGTAATGACTGAATTATTACTGTGGTATATGAGAAATAAAAACAGTTAGGGCCATGCTGTTATAGGATAATAATCCTTCGGGGTGGTGGCAGCAATTTCGCTTCACACAACACCCTGTTGATGCTTATTCTTCCAATAAAAGGACACTCTGACGTGTTTTATTCCTTATATAATGTATCTATATAATGAGATTTTTAGTCATGCTGAATGTGCAATGTAAAACTGATAGGTTACTTGTTAGCACATCTGTTTAGCAGATGCAAGCTTTAGACACCACACATGTCCTGGCTGATCAGTATAAACACAGTCATTATCAGGAGCAGTGCTTCAGAAGAACACATTAGGTTTTAGTTCATATTCGTACACTTGCTTAAAAGCCTCGTTACTGTAGCAAAGCTGGCCACCATGGATTTATGGCCACTGAAAGATTGGTTTTCAAAATGGAAGATGGTTTATTCAATGGGAGAGCAGCGTTGTGTGACACATTAGAGCACCAGTAGGGGGCAGTATAATATTGTGGCTGTGAGGTCAGTGCAGAGGAAATGGTGGCCATTTAGAAAGAGGCCTCACCTGACAAGCTGTTCTGTAATGAATCTATAACGTCAAGAAATTTTTATTTCTAATATTTATTTCACATTTCTTTCTAGAAAGCAGCAAAATTATCTGCCAATAGATAGAACAATGCACTTTCAAGCTTTTGTACAAATATACAAGGATGAGATAGGATTAGTGATCTGTTTGTTTTATCATAATCTCATAGTGAGGAATATTAGATAAATCTAGATATTTGTTTTGCAGTCCTATAAACATTTGAGTCTGACTCACCACCAGCAAAGTGCTACACTATCAACAATATCCCGTCTCACTCTAAGCGTGCACATTTCTGTTGCATCATGAGAGGAATTTAGGCTCATATCATATCGTGATTTTAAAGGCAGTGCTGGTTTATATAACACATATCAGCTTTTATTGCAGTTCACTAGAGAGATGACCGAGAGGTCAAAGGGTCAAAGGTAAACATTTGTGTTTGTGCGTCAGAGGGATTGAGTTGTGTAAGATGAGTGACGCACAAGTATGCACTATAACGGCAAAGTAAAAAGGAAGAAAGTCCATCTGCTACCATCGGGTGAGCTGTTAAACAGCCAATGCCTGGGAAAATCACAGCATAAATATACAAATATATCTCTTCTCATACACTGTACTGCATATACAGCAGCATAGGCAGTTCATTAGCATTATCATCCTATCTGTTGCAATGCATAAGCCCTGTCTACTCTAGGGTCCCCTATAGGACTACTACTGAGATATTATTTGAGTAGATCCTTCTCAACACAGCAGTCACTCTGACATGACGCACTGATATGAATGTATTAGGTCCAGCAGTACCTATTAGTTACTTTACTTTGAATCTTACTTAGCTTATTGGTCCATCTTGTAGACATACAAGTTGAGACCAAATCTTATCTTTTTCCATGCAGAATGTCTGTAATCATCCTCTAGGCCAGGGCTGTCCAATCTGATCGGGAAAGGGCTGGTGTGGGTGCAGGTTTTCATTCCAAACAAGCAGAAGCCACACCTGAGTCTATTGAAAGCCAAGATCAACTGATTAAACAGGTGGATTCAGGTGAGGCTTCTGCTTGGTTGGAATGAAAACCTGCACCCACACCGGCCCTTTCCGGATAAGATTGGACACCCCTGCTCTAGTCCATACATACAACCCTAGTTCTGGAGTACCACCTTTCCTATACATTTTAGTGTTTTCCTTGCTTTAACACACCAGCTTAAACTCAGGAATGGCTGATAATTAGCCGATTAGTTGAATCGGGTGTATTAGATGGTGGGAAAACACAAAAATGTAAAAGACAGGGGGTACTTAGGACCAGAGTTGATGAATGAGGTAGAGAAGGTCTGGTACACTGCACATACTGTATAATGGTATAAAAGCGCTATATACATATATACATATGTGTGTATATATATATATATATATATATATATATATATATATATATATATATATACATATACATACATACATACATACATGTTTAACACAATGAATGCTTCAAGTTTTTTCCCCAAATTCAACTGAAAATGCAACTTATAATGATTTCTACAGTTTCAGAATTATTCAACCCCTTCATGCCGAGCATCTTTAGTACTTAGTAGAGCACCTTTTTGCTGTTATGACCTGCTGCAAATGAGATGCATAGCCAGACACCAGCTTCCTGAGAAATCTTATCCCATTCTTCATGAGCAATGGCCTCCAGTTCAGTAATATTCTTGGGTTTGCGTGCTGCAACCACCTTCTATACAGATTGCAACTGTATATAACGGCACTGTATAGTAGCAATAATATCTAATTCTATACATACAAAGTAAACCTTTATCACAATAGAGAATTTTATTGCCATTATAGCCATACACGAGTATAGAGCAGAACAAAATAGCTTTCTCCACGGGCTATATAAGCATTCCCCTCTGAAAGTATTTTAACGACAAGACTTATTCTTTTGCTTTTGCTATACTCTGAAGACATTTTGGTTTCAGATCAAAAGGCAAACATGAGACGATAGGTCAGAATTTCAGCTTTCATTTCCTGATATATAGGAAGCTAAATAGGTTAATATAGAGATTGGCATCTCTGTGTGTGCCGTCCATAGAAAAGCTCAACACGTTCATCGGTTCCCCTCTGATTTTTGTTCTGCAGTCGACGTTTTAACCCTATTAAGATTGATTCCAAATCCAGAGATCACGAGCCCCGAGATTCAGTATATGGAATGAAGAAAACCGGACAGTTTGGGGAAAATAACAATATTGTTTTATTGCAAACCGAACAGTCACATAAATCAAACATTTTACAATTTTACAGTACATGTTTAACAGTTATCATTACATGTAAGCATATCCTTAGTTGCTTTGTTCCATATATATTAAAACTAATACACAGACTCAAAATATACAAACAAACTTAAATAGCAGTACACAGTCAGTCATATCGAGAGGAATGTGGTGAGCGGACACAGACGGAATGCTTTTGTTTTTCTGAGCGGCTTTGTTACATCACAAAAAGGAGGCTGGAAGACTAAAGGTGAGATGAAGGCGTCTGATTGGTCGGTCCAGGCGTCTATCTACACGCATACATAGCAGCAGATCTCCTCCAGCGTCGGCCCACTCAATCAAGGGGAATAAAAAAATGGCCGGGGGATGAAAATAATAATTTTAAAAAATTAAAAAAAAAAGGAAAGTGTGATGCTTAAATCATAGGCTAATTGTGCAACCAAACCTGAGGTCATGCAATTGGTGACAGATTGTGGTCATATGACCCAGAGGACTCATGAGGGAGAGGGAAGATGAAGGCACATATACACACAGTCCTCTGGAAACAGAGCATTCACATTCTGACAACAGCAATACCCTCGAATTTGTGGGTGGGGGGAAAAAAAACGAACAAACTTGAAAATAAAGTCCATTAGCACTCCTACACATTTTCTTTCTCTCTCTCTGTCCATTCAGAACGGTCTGACCAGGGCGTATGTAAGCGGTGAAGTAACCATGCTCTGCATAGACAGACAAGACGACAATGATGATGAAAGAAAGTCAATTCTCTCATGTGTACGATTAAGGCCTTTAAACCAAGCCTATGGAGCTGCCTAAGGCCATGTGCAAACAGGGGCCCCCAATCCAGGGGCGGGGCAATGGGGCTGGCTTCATTCTCATAGTGATGCACTACAGGTGGGACTCCATGGGACGGCATTTCCATGGTAATGAGCTACGGTTTCAGAGTCTATGGGATGGTGTCTCCATGGTGACGGGCTACAAGTACGAGTCCATAGTAGGAGCGTAGGAGAAGCCCAGAAAGGCCTCGGCCGCGTCGCTGATGCTGGCCGTCACCAGAGCGCTGTCTGGGGAGCAGCCGATGGAGCTCGGCACTGGCTCGTCTGTAAACTCTGGGTCGAAGTGTCGCAGGTCGTTGGGGCCAGTCTACAAAACAACAACAACGCACAAAATTTAATTCACTTGAAGAACAGTCAAACATTGATTTGTGTTTAAAATGAAACGATTCTCATGTTTATCATCTCATATCATGGTAAATAAAGTGCCATCAATTCAATCAAGAGTCAATCCGATGTTACCGGCACCTTATGTTTGATTTTTGGGATTTTAGGAACAACCCTATATTCACAGGATTCTGTGCCTCATTGAAATTATGTGGAGAAAAGTGGGTCAGGAGGTGTGGAGGCCTTGGTTATATGTTCAGTAATTCATTTGAAGTTGTTTTAATTAGTTAAATTCATTAATAAAATAGATAAATCACATAATTTAATGTCTGCTTTAGGGTGTGACCTTTGGTAACCCTTTGGCCCATGATCTTAGGAACCCTCCCTAAGGATACTTAGGAACTTTATGAACTTCCCTTAATACATCATGTACAGATTAAGGAAACAGAGCCTTGGGGAATATACGGCCTTGGGAACATGGATACACTCCGCTATCATGACCCTTATCCTTTCTAAAAACTACAGCACAATAACGGAACATACCACGTTGGGGTTGAAGGGAGGGGTGAGCTTCTTAGCATTCAGATCGTCCCAGTTAATAGGGGAGAAGAACATGTGGTTCTTGATCTCATTCTGGAAAAGAAAAAAAAAAAAAAAGAACATGAGCGATCAGATAACAACGTTCCTTTATGTTTCAGACACTGATGCGGTTAACCAACACACTTACAAAGTCATCTGTGCAGCCTAGCCTCTTGGTACGGTCCTTCTGCAGAAGACCCTCCAGCAGATGGCGGGCAGCATTGGAAATGTTGGGCTTCAGCTGCAGCGGCTTGTTCAGGATGTTGTCGTACATCTCCGCTGTGTTGCGGCTATAAAATGGAGGCTGTGGTCCAAGTAAATAAATAGAAAATGCAGGGTTAAAACTCTGGTCTTGGTGGTGTGTGTAATTATATAGTGGATGTGGTTCCTTGTATGATGCAATACTCACCAAGCCATACAGCATTTCATAGAGCACGGCGCCCAAACACCACCAGTCCACTGTCCGGTCATACGGCTGCTTATGCAACACCTCCGGAGCCAAATACTGAGAGAAAACGAGAAAGAACGTAAATAAGAGCTCGAGTGGATTTCTCCTGTCACAGGCTGAGATAGAAAAAAGAAAAAAAAGTGCCATCTAAGGAAAGGTATTTATTTAGCGCCTTTGTTCCATTACAAGAGTCAGTAAAAGTGACAAGAACAAAACAGAGCTGTTTCGGCTCCGGTGGTCTCTATGGCAACTGTCAAGTAGCAGAGACGGATGGGATGGTACGTACCTCCGGCGTCCCACAGAACGTGGACGTGGTTCCGTTAGGCTCTATGTTCTCCTTGCACAAGCCGAAGTCTGTTAGGATGATGTGTCCTTGCGAGTCCAGGAGGATGTTTTCGGGCTTCAGGTCCCTGTAGACGATGTTCAGGGAGTGCAGGTAGCCCAGAGCGCTGGCGATTTCAGCAGCGTAGAAACGGGCACGGGGTTCCAGAAAGCACCGTTCCCTCTGAAGGTGATAGAACAGCTACAGAAAGAGAGAAAGCAACGAAGAAAGAAAGGAAAAAAGAGAGAGAGAGAATGATTAAGTCCTTGGTCCTACATCCTGCGAGCCATATTTAATCAGCGCTTTCTTCACTCTTCACTCCTCCAACAATGGGAGGAAATGAGAGTGTACTCTACTGAAAGATACAACACACACACACACACACACACATACACACACAGGACCAAAGCTCCATCACTTCTAAATTGAGCTGCTCACTTTGACACACACACACACACACACACACCCAGCCATTTCCTGAATAGCTCCCTTTAAAGAGCACAGAAGGGATATCCGCTCTCTGTCTCCGTCTGTCTCCCCCTCACTGTCTCACTTTACCTCTCTCATGCCCTCCATTTTACACACAGAGAATGTTCCATAAACACACTGGGATAGTCTTACCTCTCCACCATTGATGTAGTCCAGCACAAAGTACAGTTTGTCGGCAGTTTGGAAAGAGTAATGCAGGCCCACGAGGAACGGGTGCTTCACGTTTTTCAGTAACACGTTCCGCTCGGACATGATGTGTTTCTCCTGCAACGTACAAAGGAACAAAGTCAGGGTCAAAGTTTCACTGCAGAGGAATCAGACAAGACAGAAAAAACATCCCAATTCTAATCTATGAGATTCAGCACAGTTTTTACTTAAACTAAAACGAACCTAATGACCGTGAACTTATTTACATGCTTTACATAAGTAAAGGAAAAGTCCAACGTTTGGCAACCTAATCTTTATAACACATTTATAACGCATGCGTGTTTACCACAGACGATATAGACAAAAGTTTTAACAAGTTTCCCTGTATTTGCATTCGAAACTCATTCATAAGGGAAGTCATGGTTGCCGGATTCAGTAAAAACGTTATGAATTCTTCACCACGGTTTTGGAAACCATTCTCGAAATATGTACAACGTAATCATTTTAGAGATGGGAAGGAAATTTAGGATTTAGAGGAAATAAAGTTCTTAAAGATTTATTTATCGACCGGTTTGCTGTTCTGCAAAATTCTTGTCTGTGGTGAGCACACACACGCTACAGATGCAGTAGATTGAGAAATGGTGGCGTATCCCTTTAATGAGTGCTAGATATCCCGAGAGGTTTTTACTGAATCAGAGACTATGGGGAATACGCCAAGAAAGACACTAGACACTAAACCCAATTTGGCCTATTTAAAGAGATCACATGTCGCACCTCTTTCTTCTTCAGGATGGCTTTCTTCTGTAGCACTTTAACCGCGTAGAATTTGTCATCGCCGTGATGGCGAGCCAGAAGAACTTTTCCGAAGCTGCCTTTTCCGATAACCTTCAGGAAGTTGAAGTCTGAGGGCTTAGCGGTCGGGTTGGACGAAGGCCCCAGGTTTATCTGCTGAGACGGACTGGGCTGCAGGACGAGACACGGTCACGGTCAGACGTATGCTGGTTTGTGGGTGTATCGTGTACTTACTTACAAAGCATGCAGGTACTTACAGGAGGAGAAGGGTTGCTCGTCATTAGCTCGGGATCTTGAGGTGGTGTCAAGGTCAGGATGGAGTCTACCTCTGGGCTGTAGCGTGAAAGAAAGACCAGAATGAATCCAAAAAGTGCAATCGGGAAGTTTGAACACACAAAAAAAATAGTGCATTTCCTAGTGTGATAATGCATGATGCTGCATGCGTTTTCTTGGTATTTACGTTAGGCTTTTTTGTGTCTGAAATATCGCAACGCAAAAAAAAAAAAAATAATTAAAAAAATAATTTCAAGTAAAATATTTGAAAATAAAAAAAAATTTAATAATTTTTTTTTGGAGGAAACGTAATGTTCTCATAGAGCGATAAAGAAAGATGAGGATTAGAAGAATTAATGAACCATATAAAGCTATTTTTGTTTGTTTTCCCCTACTAAATCTGTTTGTTTTTCCATTAGTGAACTGAATAATACTCACTGCTTGCAGGCGTAGGAGCTGGTCGCCAGTTTCTGAATAAAATCATTCAGTCCCATTTTCCTCTGTTTCATAAAAGCTGTGAGAGAGAAAGAGAAAAGAGCGAGAGAGAGAGAGAGAGAGAAAAGATAAAAGAGGTCACTTGATATTCTTCCACTGAAGCAGGTTGGCTTGAAGGAGCTCCATTCATTCATCGCAGCTATAATGAAAGCCTACCGCTGAGATTAGCCACCAGTCCCCTTGTTTTAGAGTAGGTCATCGCCGGAGCGCTCACGCTCGTCTCCGTTTGGATGGTCATGACTGTCGCGGTATTTTTCCAGCGTGGGCACGAACCCAAAACAACACAAAAGCCTCACTGAACTCCTACACCGCCGCTTTCCTCAATTTATACCAGACAGTCAGGCGAGCTGTAGGCGGGGCCTGTCCGCACTTTCGAACTCGTCATTGACCAATCAGACTCGACTGCGCTCTGAATAGTAATGATCACGAGTCACGCCCCTCCCACGCGCTCACCGCTAACGTTCCATTGCAAAGAGACAAAAAAAAAAAAAAAACTCATTCTCACGCATAGATCGGGTTGCCAGATTGGCATGGTTTTAACCTAATTTCTTACCGAGTAGACCTGTTTTTTTTAACCAACTTTAATTAAATGTTAGTCAGTTCTGTTTGTTGTAATTGTTCTGTCATGTTAAGTATGCCAGGTATAGTGTTTTGAGCGGAATTAAATGAGTAAACAGCCTGAGGGTAGAGCCAGCAGTCTGGCAACCCATAATCATAAAACCTGACCAAAAACCTAATGCTATTTTTTTTTTTAATATATACATAGGAATGAAAATGACACCGTAGTGTAACCTGTTTGTAAACAGCACACGATTTTCCATTTTGTACTTCAACATTTAGCCTGTAGATGGACAAATAAACACTACAAAGCATCTATTTAACGTCGTGTGTGATAAAAAAAAAAAAAAAAAAAAAAAAAAGTAGATTTTTTTCATTCAAGAGTCCAGTCACTGTTTTTCCATCACAAAACGAGGAACAGTCGTTTTACAACATTCAGCGTCCTACCTGATCATAGAAAGTTTATGGTCACAGATAAGCACACCGACACCGCTGAAGTGAGTTTGGTTTGCCGGTGAATCCACAAGCCCATAAGAAGTAATAGAGTAAGCTCGCGCTCTCTCCTAACTGCACCGGATGGCTCGCGCGACGCCGACAAAACCGAGGAAGTCCGTGCCAAAAACTTTAGCCGGTGTTGCCAGATTTTTTCCCCAATCAACCTTTCCGGAATTCACTCATAGTTATATAAATACATATTTAAAAAAACAAACAAACAAACAAACAAAAAAACAAACAAAAACAATAATAACATGTGCATTTGTTTAAAAATATAAGAAATAACTAAGAAGTTTCCTCTCTACAACAGAGACTAAACTTTAGCAGTGTTTTGATGTGTATGTGAAGTGATTTTATTCTAGATGCATGATTGCAATCCAGTGCAATGTATTAATGCTGGATAATACATACATATTTTCCACCATCACAAGCTTATTTTCACACCGCAAAGACCCCAGTGTGGTGTCTGGGTGAATCCAGATGTTTATGTGGAACAGGGTTCCTGCCCTTTGCTAGAACCCTGTTCCACCCAGCACCCAGACTTCATAGACACATAGTCTTGATAACATTTGTACTAAGTGTACCATGATAAAGGAAATGTGACATGAATCCCTGGTGAAAAAACAAACTATAGAATCCATCACAGAAATCCCAATGGTTTCCACCACAAATACCATTACAAACCATCAGCTAACCAGTAAAAGCATCACATTACCATTATTTGTCCTTAAGGGTATCCACTAGACATAACATGCCAAGAATAGAAGGCAACAAATTACCAAATAGAGACCCACAGGGACCATTACATTTTCCATTAAAATCAATACAATTCCCATTATTACCATTAAACCCGTTCTATGAGGGTTTCTATTCTTTTTTTCAGCAGGGATGGCAAAATTTATATGTCGTGTCTTGAGTCTGACAGAATTTTCATATTTGATTTATAAAAAATCTCTCTTTTTTTTGTCTGAACTTAATGAGCTCCCTTCAGAAATCACGGAAATGGGCCAACACTGTAAGATAACCCAGCACTGAAAATGTTCCTGTTTAAATTCCAAGAAAGGACACCAATCTGGCAACCCTGACTTCAGCAAGAAGGAAAAAGCTACAAAGTTGAACGGTGAACCAAACATCTTCATTCATGCTACAATTGAGAACCTATGGATAAGGTCCCTCACAAATCCAGTTTGCACCAGTGCTATAGGGCTAAACTGTGGAAAATATTCATGCAATGCCAAAGCACTCTGGTGCACTCACCAATTAACTCACTGTGTTCCAGCTATTTATATTAATTACCTAGGGAAAAAAATCAGTTCAGCTCAAGCATAACCCTAGGAAATTGCTCAAACAATGCAAACATATTTGCGTGCACCTTTACTCCAGATGTGGCTTGGCGGATTATATATAAAGTGTATAAAACTACATACATGGGACAGTTCATATCCAGATGCTGTTTGATCCCTGATTTGTGTAAGCTGTAGCTTATTGTTTCAATCCAAAATCTAAAAAAAAAAAAGCTCCCAAGACACAAACCTTTGCGTCGCTCGCTGCTCCTCATCGCCTTATGAGCCTCCTGAGAAGTGAACTCAACCTGGAACAGTTTACTTTATCACATGCAATCCAAGACTCCTTATCAGATTTAGGCCAATCTGACAGATATTAAGTGTGTTAAAACCAGGTCAAGAGTTCTCACAGAGGTGACACTTCATATGATTTAGTGCAGTTCAGAAGAAAAGGCACTGAACTGTACATTTCCTTGTTGCTACTGTATACCATTAATATTTTAACTTTCAACTGGAAAACTTTTTTTTTTTTTTTGGAAAAGGTTTACGGTACAGAATTGGACCATACTTGCTAAAAAGCAAGGTACATGAAGATACATACAAAAGGTAGGCTTAAGGGTACCACTCCAGATACAAGGAATGGTACAGTTTAGTACCTATTTTTCAGTTCAACAACTGCACTTTTTTTTTCTTTTTTTTACTAATTCTTTTTGATAAATTCTTCTACATTTCCATTTGTAGTCAGCTTACGCTTTTTTTTTTTTAGAAGAAGAAGAAGCTTCTAAAAACAAAACAAAAAAAGCAAGAGCTCATTTTCTATCTCACCATTTTTTATTGATTTTCAATGCCATATTAATAAGAAATCCACTGTAAAATAGTGGGGACATTGGCGTAAACGTTGGATCCAAAGATCCACAATGCAATGCGGCTATATGACGCAGTTGAGCACGGTTACAGCCGAGCTTAGTTTCAGCTCGACTAGTTAGGGATCTATAGTATGAAAGGACAAACACAATGGCATTGATGGTGGGATTATCAAGAAAGTTGAAGCTTTGGAAACTGATCTGTTTGAGCAGAGTGTACAGATGAGGCGGTGAGAGAGCTGGACAGGACTAAAGCACCGCTGCATCACTCTAAAGCAAGCGTTAGATCCCACTGCACCACTATTAGCAAGTAGTTGAATGGTATTCAGGGTAATGTATGAAATCGTTAACCCCATTTGGAAGCAGATATATTCGGCAAACATTTCTTTAATTTTATTCCCCATAGCAAAATTTGGTATGATTCCAACCCATATAGGCCCCGCCTCCCAAAGTGTGAAGGTGGAACTGTACCAGGAAGCTGGAAACGATGCGGATTATAACATAGTTGTACTCAGGTGCAAAACCAAAGCAACTACCTACAGGATTAGTGGAAAATTTTGTCATTCGTTTGTGAAATTCGATTCTCTGCAAAAACATTAATTCAACTGCCCAACTTCTGAGACTTAACAACACACAAAACAGTCATCAACAACACACTGACTAGACGGATGTCTGGACTGAAGTGATGAACTCAGAGAAAAGGTAAAGATCAACATTAGACATCACCCAACCATGAGCAGACGGGAAAAACAAATCAGAACAAGAGTCATCAGTGATGACAATAAACAGGCCAACATTTACTTTATTATCATCTTTCAGGAGCATCTAGAAGAGCATGTCAGTCAAACAGGGATTTTGTTTGTTTGTTTGTTTGTTTAGCAGGAGCTAACCTGACAGGATTTCTGAGAAGATAAATGTTCACCATATGTACCGCCACTAGTTAGACTGGACTAGCATAAGCTAACCTGACAGGATTTCTAAACAGATTTTAAAAGTCGTATCTGTTAATGTTTATAGTCTTTACTGCTAAAGCAGATAGATGGCTGGATGAGTTAATCTGACCGGATATATGAGAGGATTATAAAAATCATATCTCTTGATGTTTGTAGTCTTTGTTTATAGCATATAGCTTAAGCTTATAGTTTATAGCTACTGTATCTATCTGCTCATTCTAGATATACAGCTAACATTGGCTAACCTGATCAAATTGATGATTAACTGCTGATTATAAACATTTATGATCTTTAAATCTAGGTAGACTGCTAGCATAAGCTAACCTGACACAATTACTGCTAATACTAGGTAGACATTCTGAGAGGATTTTAAAGTCTTTATAATCTTTGCTGCTAATGCTAAGCTAGTGGCTGACATGAGCTGACCTGACAGGATGTCTGACAGAATTTTTGGATTACAGAAATGTTCACAGTCTTTACTGGTAATGACACGATTTCTGAGACGTCTTTCATAAATGTTAATGATGTGCTAACATTAGACAACTTGACATTAAGCATAAATGATTATTATCTTCACTGCTAGATAACGCTGCACACATATCTGGGTAAGATGAGGCTATTTCAGAAAACATCTTGACAAATGGAATCATAAAACTATGCCGTTGCCCTCGGAGTCCATATCAGAGCTCCAGTCAAATCATTGTTATTAATTTCATCTATAAATATGTATTTCTTGACATGTTCCAGAGGAGCACAAGAGGTAAATTCAATCTGTACGACTCCTATATTGATATGCAAGATGCTAAACCGAGTGTGCTACAGAACAATTTATATGGCAGTCAAAGTCCTCTGAGCCATGACTTATGGTGCTGGTTAAAATCCGCAACGCCCATATACAGTATATTACATAGAATATACAAATATAAAAATAGCTTGTGTGCTACACTTAGTTGAATAGGAGATCCCAAGTGGTGTTTCTCACAATTCAGTACATACTATAATGTATAAATGAGTATGAATTAGTTAATTATGTTAGTAAAAAAATAAATAAAGCCTATAACATTTGAAAACATATTTTTTTTCCTTCTCATGATATCTTTTTTCCATCCATCGTCCCACATACAACACCATTTTATGTACTGTGTCTTCATAGGACATTGAGCCAAGTACGCACATACACACTGTAAACACGCACACGCACACACGCGCACACACACACACACACACACACACACACACACACACACACACACATTTGAATCTCCCTAGCTAAGCGGTTAGACAACCTGCTGTTTCCTTCATACTGGCCTTACACTCATCCATCGTCAGAGATGAGTCACTGGGTTATTGTGTTTACTGTAACTGGACTAGACCCAGTTGTGGGGTATTTTGTTCATTCTATAAGGCTCAACAACCTAGGCTTTTTATTTCTCTCCCCTGCTGACATTTTGTTTTATTAAGGCGTATTATATTCTCTCTCTCTCTCTCTCTCTCTCTCTCTCTCTCTCTCTCTCTCTCTTTCTGTGGTGTGTGAAAGAGTCTAGGAGAGCACGATTCAGGATGAGTTGATGATAGTAGGGGATTTTGAGGATTTAGTCCAGCAGGGTTCAGCTTGAGTGCCCAAACACTGTTTGTATTAGCATGTGAAAATGGCGATTACGTAATATGCTTTAAAGACCTACGAGTGTCTTGAACTTAATCCAGTCATTACGCATGGTAATGTGGATTTGGAGCGTACAGTGTTTTGGGGGTACTGTGACATTACATAACTACACACAAACTCACACGCACGTGTATGCACAAACATGGACACACATCCTGGAGATGAGCCAGACCTAGATCCATGCTGGCAGAAACCCACTACAAATGATATGCTGTTTAGCAAAGGTGGCTGATTCTTATGAGATAATGTGAATGGGTTTAGTACATGACTGAGCAAGCCTAATCATCACTTTGGATATTTTTCAGTGCTTCAGCAGCAACAACAAGGACTAATAATAACAGCAGTGCCTTACTATAACATCATGTTTCTGTTTGACAGTGCAACCCAGATAGCAAATAAGTGACAGCCCACACTTACCACTTCCATCTGGCCTACATACAACCAAGAAATGTTCAGTGGTAGATTCTGGCTACTAGAACACACCCACAACTTGACCTTGATGAGACCAAATACCCGGCAGAATATGAACCAGCGCTTACAGTTGGACTATTTTCTGATTCAAAAACTGAAATTCCACATAACCATGAGACATCATTGGCAGCATTCGGATCACTGTTGGTCCAGATACCAAATGCTGTGAAAACCATAAATATGGTTGTTACATTTGGGCTATTTTAATCCCACTATACGCGTACCTATACCATAACTGACCAACCATAATTATTGGAACCCTAAGAAATGCATTCACAGTAAAATCTGTATTATAGGGTCAAATAAGCTCTATAAGGTATCCCAGTGTATTATACATATATTACTTAGGTATTAGATAAGCGATATTACTTTTCTGCCTTCAAATGTCTATTCAATATTCAAATAGCAGTGTATACACTGCCAGTCAGTATAGTTGTGAAGTTGGACAATTACTGGGGAAAAAACAAAACTAGACAAAACTGGACAAATAAAGATTGGAAAAATGTCACCTGGTCTTTTTCCAGTCTTTAACTGTGTAGCCTCAGAGTCCTGTTCTTGGTTGACAGGATTGCTGTTGTAGCCCATAGCCTCGAGGTCCTATATATATTGTGCATTCTGAGATGCTTTTCTGCTCACCACAATAGTAAATCGTGGTAATTTGAGCTATCGCAGCCTTCCTGTCAGCTCAAACAAGTCTGGCAATCTTCCTCTGACCTCTCTCATCAACAAGACGTTTCCACCCACAGACCTGCTGCTCACTGGGTGTTTTTTGTTTTCTGCACCATTCTGTACACCAATCTATACAGATTGCCGTGTGTGAAAATCCCAAGAGGTCAGCAGTTTCTGAACTACTCAAGCCAGCCCATCTGGCACCAACAACCATGCCACGGTCAGGTCAAAATCACTGAAATCAGTTTTCCCCCCATTCCGATGTTTGAACTAAATATTAAATTAAAATCTAGGCTTGTAGTATAGTATAGTATAATATAGTTTAGTATAGTGTAGTGTACTATAGGCCAGTGTAATAGTATACAATGGTAATGAAATCTAAAATAATGTTTTAAATATGCAATAAGTTTTTCTAAACTGCGTTTGGCACTTAATAAAAAAAAAACCCCAAGACCGGAGTATTTATATTTGAGTATTTTTAATTATTTGTTATTTAAAGCTTAAAAATATTCTAGTGTTTCTCTAACCAAATAATGTTACACCGACACTGTAGTGTTATAATTACTAATATGTTTGCAGTTTAATAAAGGATTTTTTTTTTTAAAAAGGGGGCGGGGTTATACATATATGAAAACTGTATCGTGCATATTTTTCAATGTTTTTCAATGTTTTTTTTTTTTAAAAGATGGTCTTGGTGTGTGAGCTATATCCTGAGATATAGTTGTATATCATTTATTTGTAACACATTTTGGAATAAAACACAGTGTGTGCATGTTACATACAGTATGCTGAGAATGAGTTATGAGTTATCATGTCGTGACTTTTCCCACTGTTCCACTTCGACTCACAGAAATGATTTGTTCAGTCTACCGCAGGGTTCACATAGTTCAGCCTAGTGTTGTAAAATCGAGTAGGCAAGTTGGGAAAAAAAAAAAAAAAACTGTAATTAGAGGTAAGTCCCTGTGGAAAGTTTGTGGGACCAAAATCCAGGACCCGGGTTTGTGTGACCAAAACCCTGCTGGAAACCCAGCAGTCATGCTGAATAAGTCCTGACTTTACTGCACTGTTTCTCTAATAATGTGCAGTGTGAAAGGTTATATTATACAGTCACTGTAGACAAATCTACACTGTACCAATCTCTCGCGTTCTTCCTGTGTCTTTCTACAGCACTGTAACTGTAATACAGTAGGCCGTATATAGGGAACATGGGTGTAACCACCCATTCTTTGGGGGCTCGTGTCCCCCCCAATGTTGAGGAAATACCAATCTGTCCCCCCCCAGTATACAATACAAAATATTTTCAATATCTATCCATTTAATGAACCCTGCCAATGGATCTGTCTTTTCATCCATTCTATTTATTTATGTCTATTCCTTTTTAATATATTTCCGTTTGTTAAGAAAAATAGGTGTGTACCCCCCCGCCCCCTCCAATTGTATGCTTGGTTGTTGCGCCCATACTCAACACAAGTTCGTTGATGTATTTTAGCAGCTCAGTCTGTAAGAAATGGAGACAGCAGCCAAGCGTAGAAAAGTGCAGCAGAACATACGAGCTTTTTTTTTTTCAGACAGTCAGTAACTAGATACCTAAACAGTAGGTGACCTTAGCTTAGTATAGAAGGCATCATACCATGGCTTGGTTTGTTCTTAACAACGTCAATTAACTTTTGATATCTGCACACCCACGAAGTAGGCTAGGCTAACGTCAGTTCCAGTTTTTGACCATTAACGTTACATTCACTTGCATATCCTCCCGCCGAGTTCGCTGGACCCCCCAATGTCCATACCATGGTTACGCCCTTGATAGGGAACTAAAAAAAACTAAAGAAGTGGGTTAGAAATCTCCAGGATAATTACAGTTAGGATTCTCAAATCTCTTTAAACGAACCAATCAGACATCAATGTGGCTCATTTTGCACAGTGAAATTAAACAGCATCAATAAAAGCTATTCAACCACACCATTCTTATATAAATATACAGTGTGTATGAAATACAGCTCTGTTGTTTTTTTTTTTTTATATATATATATATTGTGCAAAGATTTAGAACAAACGGGTGGAGGGAAAACATACGGTGCAAATATTATGTTGCGTAAGCTGTTATTCTTTCATAAATGCTGGTATGTGTGCAATCTTTCTGATAGCAAACAATTATTAACAGGTGTAATGTTTCACGTGAACAGTCAGATAGTTATGCAATTGTTTTGCTATAATCTTGTGACTAATAATTTTCTTAGAATCCAGTGATACTCTGAATGCTTTGCGTTTTAATCAAATAAGCAAACTCTCTGGTTCATCAGAGATCGTGGAGTAGATGAGGCAAGTGTAGACGTCCATTATTTGACCAGCTTGGCCTGATTTAAATTGGCCTGTAAAAGTTTATCTAAAATTATTATACAGTATCTTAGAGAGTGCAGGGAATTTCTCTAGTTCAGTGGTCACCAGTCCTCTTCCTTGAGCTCTACCTTCCTGGAGGTTTCGTCTCCAACCAAAATCTAACACACCTGTTTTAGTTGATCAAGAACTACTTAAATGGTCTGCACTTATATAGCACCTTTTGAACCTTAGCAGTTCCAAAGCGCTTTATACTGGTTCTCATTCCTTACACACATTCACACATCAACGGTAGCAGAGCTGCCATGCAAGGCACTAGCTTGCAATCAGGAGCAACTCGAGGTTCAGTGCCCAAGGACACTTTATGTCACTTCGTGTCTCACGTGTCGAGTCATGTTGGCTGAGGATCGAACCGCCAACCCTACGATTAGTGGACAACCCGCTCTACCACCTGAGCCACAGCCGCCCATTCTTAAGGCAATGTGAAGATGGTCAGGTGGGCACGATTATGGTTGGACTTCAGGAAGGCAGATCTCCAGGAGCAGGGAAGCTTTAGATCCTTTGTTGACAGTTTTCTGTCACAGAAACAAGCTCCGCCCCCAGCTGAAACAGAACTCACGTGGCATAGAAGATTTTGGTCATTTATGGACGGTAAGGTATGCCAGAATTTTTACCACAAATGGAATTTACCTCAGTGACAGCAGGAGGCTCTAACAATAACAGACGGCTCCTTTACGTCTGTCCTCATCTCCCTTTATTAGGCGCCTTATTATAGGTCCATTTATGGACCATTTTAAGTTGACGCCAATAGCTGTCACAATTGTCTACGAGCTCAAAAGTCACCTTAAAAAGCTTTTCATTTATTCATCTTCAGTAATGATGGGAAGACTGCATGCTAAGCAGCGATACACCTGAAAACTGGAGCTGCGAGGCGGAAACGCTACCACGCTGCACCATCGTGTCATTCCAGAGACATCTTTTTCACATCTTTAAAGTGCTCGCTTTGTGCTAATCTTTAGCATTTGGTTTCATGAGCATATCATTAGCATTCATGAAATGTAATTTGCCTTAATATTCTCGCAAACAGAATGCAGGCAGCGATAATGGCTAAAAGAATGGAAGCGAATATAATTGGCAAGTCATTTCTGCGAGTCAGTTGCGCTGTCTCTTTTGTTCATGACATTTTCAGGTTGTTTTCAGCTTCGTGACAATTATGAGACAAAAATGTGTGAAGAGCTGCAGTGAGTCATCAGGCTTTATGGACATTAATTAAAACCGGGACACTCTTGCTCTTCTAGATATTTTGAGCAGAGAGAATTATTAGGCAGTTACAAAAAGCAGGGTTTTTTTTTTTAAACTCTGGAGGAGGAAGAGGGGATATGATCATGCCATGTTACATAATCACTCCCCAGGATGAAATGAAGGTTATATAGGACGAGCTCTTACTGGTGTCTGAGGGGCAGCCGTAGTCTGGATCAGCATCTCCGTGATAATACAAGTCCATCGCCTGGAAAAAAAAAAAAAAGCAACAAAGATGGTCAGCATGGTTGCATCTCGATGTGCTTTAGAAACAACATTTGTTAGCTTACATACAGTATTATTAAATATATGAGATAGTTTGTGTGTGCAAACTTCATAATAGAACTACATTATCATCTGCATAGCTACTAGCTTTCTACGACAATTCTACCAACAAACACTGAGGGGCAGGGCCTAAGGAGCATTTTGTTCAAATATCTCTAGTGTAAACGTGACCAGGCCTGCCGTTGTCTTGTGCGGAAAAGCTCATTTAATGCCGATTTGCTGCTAATGCTAATTTGTGCGGAGGAAAAACGTGATCATCGGTCGTCCAAGATGGCAGGAAGGAATAAAGGAAGGAAGGAAGGAAGGAACAAAAAACTGGCTGTCAGAAAGTATTTTATTCCTCTTATATCTGTATATTTACCTGTGGTTCCAATCTTTATCTATTGACTAAAGAACAAGGGTGCGTCTCAATCAGCTCACTAGTTCAGTAGTCAGGGCACCGATCTGAGAGTCGGCCATTTTAAGGGCCGTCTCAATTGCAAAATCTTACCAGTGCACTGGAACATTCATTCCCTAAAATCGTTCGTCTCCCTACAAATCCCTATGAATGAGCTGTTACTATAGAAACAATAAAGTATTCTGTGTTTTGTCTGTCCGAGTTGCTACTAAAAAAAAAAAACCCTAATAAACACCTTCTGACCAATTAGAATTGAAAATTATTTCGTTTAAAACACGGTAACAGCTAAAAGCATATTTCTCTACTTATATGTATTCTTTATAGACATTCTTACTCATTAGTTGTGGTGGTTGTCCTGCTCCTGTCTCCGCATGTGGTTTGCACCATCAGCAGTCTGTTATTTCGTATAATTTACCCTGATGTCGCTCCTGTTCTGTGTAATTAGTGTTTACTTGCTAGTTACTCCTCCTGTCCCGTGTACAGTATTTACTATATTGAGCTGCACTTATTCTTTGTCCTACACTGTCGCTGTATAAGCATGTATAAGAATCCTGTAAAACACTGTATTGTCTTGAAGCTCAATATGTTGTCCTTCTGTATACACACAATCCAAACCTTCATTTCTGGATCATTCTAATAAGATCTTCAAGTAGTATAACAAGAGGCTATGAGTGGCAAATACGCCTCAACTAAGCAGACACAAACATGAATCATTTAAAGGAATAGTTTTGGGGAAAATTTTTATTCGCCAAAAATGTAGCCAATCAACCAATGCATGCTGTAAGTACGGGAAGCTAATAGCTACCAGTTTAGCATCTTGCAAACTACATGCCTGAGGCATTCACTAAATTACAGGGGTTTCAATACCGTGATGTAAAATGGGCGTTTCTGGTGGTGTGGCAAAGACGCCCCCCTTTAAATTTACAGACTTGTTTATGTGGTTTCTGATGCTGTTAAAAATGAAAACAGGATTTCGCCGAGCTAAAAACATCCACATTTGGAAGCCGAAATTACTTACTTCCTCAAACAAATCGTTTAGTGATACGTTGCACAATTATCAGACAGATGGTTTGTCTCTCCTGATCAATCACAGCAACACTAGCCAATCATGGATTTCTGTGAGCTCATGTATGCGGAAGAGGGCAGATAGCACAGAGAGCAACCGTTTGAAAAGATGACGCTGATTGGCTTCGTGTGTCTTGGTGGAAGCACTTGTTATTCTTCACCATCTCCAGCGGGATAGCTTTCATATGATAGGGAAAAGCGGGTAGGAATTGGCCGAGACCAGATTGGGGAGAAAATGGGGGAAAAGTCATTTGAATATCAATGCTACGTGAACGATTACTATGTGAAGATTATGTTTCGTTTCCTGTTTTATCGGAGGCGACTCTTCCAGTACTTGTTAGCAAGATTCGCCTTGTAGCTCCACGGCAAACGTGTCTTGTCTTGTCTGATCAACTACGTTTGCGGTAAGTGAAAAGGGTATACTCGACGTGCACTTAAGGTGGACGTTATTCACACGTGCACTCATGAGACTCACGTCGTAGTTAAGGTTAGCTCTTCGTTAGTTCGCGCTTAGTACAGTACATGCCGTAATTCATCATTAGTTCATATTTCGGTAAGTATTAATCCAGGTATTAGAGCACGATTATTCCATAACTTTTATTCTAAAGTGTTACCCAGAGAACCTGCCAGAGAGCTCGGAAATGTAGACATTAAGAGGAGACTTTTTCTCGATTGTGAACGTCACGCAAGCCGATAAGCATCTTGTAGCTGATAAAAGATCATGCTATGTGGCTCAACTTGTGATGCCTCGTGACATAACTATGCCAGCTATGAATGACCTGATATGTGAACTACATTCACTTCCTTCAGTGAGGATCCACTGTTTTGTTTGAATTCTCAGCTAGCCCATATTTTCTGAAGTAATAGTCTAAATATGGAAATATGGCTGTGCTAAAAATGACACGTCGCCCGTAACCACAAATATGACCTAATATTTTTGCAGACGGTCACGTGGACGCTGTAGCGCGGATACCAGGAAGTTTAGCCGCACAATATATAGTTTGTAGGCTGCTAAACTTTAGCCAGTCTAGTCTTTAGCCTTAACCTTTTGTTTCTGTTATTTTTTTTTTCTTTTCATATTGCTATTCTATATTGCTGTACCATGTCTGAGTTTTCCTGGAGAACAAATGATTGTAGCTCCCAGCAGGAAGGCTGGAGTGTGAACGTGAAAGATTTTTGACTGCTAACCTTAACCTACTTACTTGATATTTGATACACACACACCTCCCCGTGTCTAGAAATGATGCCTCTATTCTCTCTCTCTCTCTCTCTCTCTCTCTCTCTCTCTCTCTCTCTCTCTCCATGTTTTTGTCTCTCTTTCTCCCTCTAAAGTTTGTTTCCCAGACTCTGAGAATGTATCCATAGCGATAGCAGATGTAGGCTTCATTAATAATGCATGACAAGTTTTTCTTTTCCTTTGCTAAGTACCACACGGCGAGAGTTCTGCACAAATCCCTTCTCTCTCTGCAGCACACACATATTAAATTAAATAAATCAGAGAGAGAGAGAATCTCAGCGAGAGCGAGAGAGAGAGAGAGAGAGAGAAAGAAAGACAGCACACACATATTAAATTAAATAAATCAGAAAGAGAGAGAATCGCAAAGAGATAGACAGAGAGAATCACAGAGAGAGAGAGAGAAAGACAGAGAGAGAGGGAGAGAGAGAAAGAAAGGAATATGGCTGCCACCATGAAGATGCACACACACCGTTAAGAAATCTCCAAATCAAATGATGGTGCAAAAAAATGTGCTTGTTTACAGGGGGTCCAAAAATTCAGAAATCAACGAGAGTCGAATATACTATATATACACACTTGATTTTGTTTTTATTATACGCAACGTATGCACTGCATGTTCATCCTTACACACCCTTACACTCAGCTGCTGTATCATGTTTATGCAGATATCGCTCAACATATTCCCACTGGTTCCTGGCTTTTTCAGACACCATGCACTGTATGTACAGTACAGTAGCTCTTTTAACAAAGGACACTATCGCAGAGCAGCTTTATAGATATCCAGAGATAGATTTACTCTTTACAGTAAGATTACACGGATAATCAAGCACTAATACCTGAATTAATACTTACTTAAATAGGAACTAACGATGAGTTAAGGCACGTACTAATCACGAACTAATGAAGAGCTGACCTTAACTATGACGTGAGTCTTTCTGAATTCATGTGTGAATACACGTAGGGGTAAACGAAATCAAATTTCACCCTCGTAGGCAGAGGAGCGGTGCCCCGGGCCCTTCGCCACCCGGTGCAGGTACTAGTCCTACAGTGGGGTTCGAAGAGAAATGGATGGAAAGTGACGCAAAACGGGTTGAGATGAAATGAGTCTTTTTACATTCGATAAAGAGGATCGATGTCAATTAGGAAAGTAATCCAGTGCCATCCAGTGATGTTTGTGCACGCAGCTGCATAATTATATAAACAATTTGAAATGATGCACGTTTATTTCATATTCTGTATTTCTTATAGAGCATGTTTGATTTAGTTTACCTCTACGTGTTAGTTCTATACATTAACTAGCAAACATTAAGGCGGTCGATATTCGCGCATGAATTCATAAGTCGTAGTTAAGGTTAGCTCTTTATTATTTCGTGATTAGTACATGCCTTAACTCATCATTAGTTCATATTTAAGTAAGTATTAATTCAGGTATTAGTGCTTGATTCTTCATGTAGTGTTATTGTAAATTGTTACCAGATTTGACACGAGGAACCAGAGGAACCAGACTCAAAAGGGAACCCGTCCTCTTCTTGGAGATAATAAGAATATAGTAAATCACGACTCATCAACTGTATACTAAAAACTCAAGCAATGCTAAGTGTCTGATCTTCAGTATAAGCATCAGGGTCTTTTTTTTTTTTTTTTTTAATTCGGTAGAGTTTTAGGTTTAAGACTGTAATATCCAGGTGACATTATCCACTGTGTAATGAAGGAGAGAATAACAATATCAGCTGCACAGTTTGTTTATCCGTATCGCATCTCCACCGATATCTCAGAAGCCTGCTATATGAAATTCATTTCAATTCTGATTTAAACCAAATAAATCAACACACAGCAAATACAATATTAATATACGATATATAAAACACGTGCAATAAAAGGTTAGGTCATATATAATGTATTTCATTTAAATACGTGAAAAAGAAATATAAAAAAGGGGGGGGGGGGAAAGCAGAAAAAATGGACATTATTAAAGATAATAATAATTCGTAAAGCTGCACTTGAATTCAAAGCTAGACTGTATTTTAGTTTAAAAAAATAAATAAAAAATTATAATAGTTTTACTCTGAAATTTATAAAAGTTACAACATCCATCCTACACAGGGTCACAGGGAGCCTGGAGCTTATCCCAGGGGACTCGGGATAAGCACAGGGCAGGGGACTCCGTGGACAGGGTGCGAACCCATCGCAGGGCACAATCATACACATTCACGCACTACACACAATTTGGAAATTCCAATCAGCACCTAGGGGAGGAAACTCGGAGGAAACCCCCGAAGCACAGGGAGAACATGCAAACTCCACACACACAAGGTAGAGAGAGGCGGGAATCAAACCCCCAACCCTGGAGGCGCGAGGCAAACGTACTAACCACTAAGCCATCTCAGATATTCCAGACTGTGGCATTCACGTTATCCCAAATAATTCATGTCAATCTTTCACCCATCGCCGCTTCATCAGTTTTAGCAATGCGACTTTTGTTTATATTGTGATATGAACCATGGCAACAATAAGAGTACCTGTCATAGCTTCAAAACCAGTTTCCATGAGATACCAAGCATCTTCTTTAACGACCCCCTCGGAGACCGAGACGGAAGCCGAGCGAGACGAGCCTACTCTGAGCTAACCAGACACGTGTGTTTCTGTGCTCTGAGTGTGTTTCCGTGCTCCCAACAAACTCAATCATCACGGTCATCACCATGAACTCTGCTCCAGCACAACCTCCGACACTGACATGACTGAAATGTAGTGTAATGATTCAGCTTGTAAAGTCATGTGTGTGTATCTCAGTCACATGTGTGGACAAGGGGGGAGTTTGTCTGAGAGGGTCAATAACACATAACACACAAAGGACTGCAATTATTGAGACAATATCAAGTGTAATTTGTTAGTGTGTGTGTGTGTGTGTGTGAATGTCTGCGTGATGACCTGTGTGCGTTGCCGTGGTTGCCAAGCCTCCTCACTGCTATAGGTGATGAAGGGTCCGTTGCAGATGGAGCACTCCATGAGTACAGGGTTACCCAGTAAGGGTGACATGGCCCAGGGGCAGAACATGTGACCTTCTGGCTCCGCCTCTTTCGCCTTCCCATCGCCATGATGGCGACTCAGCATTTTCCACTTCCTCACCTGGACAAACAAACAAACAAACACGCATGTGTGTAGGTAAACAGGTTCTGTTTGTATGTTTCTCTCTTCTATAGCTTTAGATGTAACTTTGAAAGTGTGTGTCACAATCACACACACACACACACACACACACACACGCGCACACACACACACACACACACACACACACACACACACACACAAAACCCCACAGTGTCCTAATTAGCTCAACATCCATTTCTCCTCTCCTTTCTTTATTCTCCTCACCTCTCTCTATTTCTAATCTCTCTATGTTCAATCTCTCTATTTCTCCTCTCTCTATGTCCAATCTCTCTATGTCCAATCTCTCTGTGTCCAATCTCTCTATTTATCCTCTCTCTTTGTCCAATCTCTCTATTTATCCTCTCTCTATGTCCAATCTCTCTATTTATCCTCTCTCTTTGTCCAATCTCTCTTTTTCTGCTCTCTCTATGTCCAATCTCTCGATTTCTCCTCTCTATGTCCAATCTCTCTTTGTCCAATCTCTCTATCTATCCTCTCTCTATGTTCAATCTCTCTATTTCTCCTCTCTCTATGTCCAATCTTTCGATTTCTCCTCTCTATGTCCAATCTCTCTATTTATCCTCTCTCTATGTCCAATCTCTCTATTTCTCCTCTCTCTATGTCCAATCTCTCGATTTCTCCTCTCTATGTCCAAGCTCTCTATTTCTTCTCTCTCTATCTCGAATCGCTGTATTTCTCCTCTCTCTATGTTCAATCTCTCTTTTTCTGCTCTCTCTATGTCCAATCTCTCGATTTCTCCTCTCTATGTCCAATCTCTCTTTGTCCAATCTCTCTATTTCTCCTCTCTCTATGTCCAATCTCTCTATTTCTCCTCTCTCTATGTCCAATCTCTCTGTTTCTCCTCTCTCTATGTCCAATCTCTCTATTTATCCTCTCTCTATGTCCAATCTCTCTATTTATCCTTTCGCTATGTCAAATCTCTCTATTTATCCTTTCTCTATGTCAAATCTCTCTATTTATCCTTTCTCTATGTCCAATCTCTCTATTTATCCGCTCCTCTCTTTATTATCCGCTCTCTGTTTCTCCTTTCCTCTCTCTATTTGTCCTCTCTTCTAATTACTTCTCCTCTCCCTCGCTCTCCTTTCCTCTCTATATTTTTTCTCTCCTCTTTACATTCCTTTTCTCTGTCTATTCTCTCCTCTTAACATTTCTTCTCTCCTCACTATCTGCCTCCCCACTATATTTTTCATTTTATTTCCTTCTTTACTTCTTCCTTCTCTTTTGTTATATTCTTCTCCTCATCTCCTCTCTTCATTTCTCCTCTTCTCTCCCCCTTTCATTTCCTCCTGTATCTCCTCTCTCTATTTCTCCTTTCCTCTATATTCTTCTCCTCTCGCTCTCTTCTCTTAATATTTCTACTCTCCTCATTACATGTCTCTCCCTCTCTTTCGTTTTCTTTCCTCGTATTCCTCTCCTTTCTTCGTTTCTGCTATCTCTTCTGTTTACATTCCTCTTCTCGTCTCCTCTCTACATCTCTCCTCTCTCTATTTCTCGTCTACGTATTTCTCCCATCCTTTCTCAATCTCTCCTCTCCATATTTCCCCTCTCTCCAGCTCTCCTTTGCTCTCTCGTTTCTCCTCGCCTCTTTATATTCCTTTTCTCTGCATCTGCTCCACTCTTCTCTCAATATTTATCCTTCTTCTTTCCTCTCATATATCACCTCTCTCGATTCCTTCCTTCCTTCCCTGTTTATATCCATCCTCCATCATCCATGCTTCTCCTTTTCTCACTGTATTTTTCCCTCTCATTTTTTTTTCTTTACACTTTTACATCTCATCTTCTCTCCTCTATTTTTCACCCCTCCTCCCTGCATTTCTCCTCTCTGATACCATCTATTTTCTATATCTCTCCTTTCATGTAACCTTTTATTTTTATTTCTCCTCCCCTCTCTATTTCCCTTTTCTCTCTTCTCCACATTTTCTCCTCTACTCATTTATCTATATCTCTCATTCTTTATTCTAGATTTTCCTTTCATATATTCTCTATTCTCTCACCCACTCATCTCTTGATACCTCTTCGCTTTTCTCTTTATTTCCTCTCTCCTCTCCTTCTCTCATCTACTTTCCTATCCTTCTCTTGTTTGTGTGTTTCTCTCTAATGCCTGTTGATTTGCCAGGCAGTGGAAAGCTGCTGTTTTGGAAGCCTGTATTTGTGTGTGTGTGTGTGTGTGTGTGTGTGTGTGTGTGTGTGTGTGTGTGTGTGTGTGTGTGTGTATGCGTTGCATTCTAGCTTTAAGGAAAGTTCAGGCCAGAGCTGCTCGCATTGGATAAACATTCTTGAGATTCCCAAGATCCCACAAGTCTTCCTTCTGCTGGCTGTACCCATGGAAACCAGCTGAGTTTTTCACCGTGTTTTAGGTTTGAACATGTGTGGGCACTGCTGGCTACGGGCCGCCTAAAGTGATGCAAAGTGCGAATGCTTGTGTGTGTGAGCGTGTGTTTATGGTTCCACACTAAAGTTTCCAACAGCCTGGATTTGTTGTTTTTTTAATTTAGCGTGCTATGCGAGTTCATGCTTTGCTGTTCACCTGTCTGTGAGAGTCATGACCTCTGCAGTGCATCTCTGCTCGAGGCAGAAATACACCTTCACGTTTCCTGTCTTTGTGTCCCGCTATCCCGCCGACATAATTAAATCTCCTTCTTGAGCCGCATTCCTTCTCCTTTTACAAAAAAAAAAAAAAAAAAAAAAAAAAACGTATCTTTTTTTTTTGTGCAAACCGTGGTTAGGATTACTAATGCGATTTTCAACGCAATATGAGCAGCGCTGCAAAAATGTTTCATAAGAGCACTATTATCTGATTCCTGCAATACTTTTCCCCTACATTACACAAGATTTTGAAATTCTTTCCATACAACTATTTTTCTCTAGTTTAAAGAGCAAAGTACTGTCACATAGCAAGCGAGCTAGACCACAGTTACACATTCACCGTAGAATGGTTTATGTAGAACAAACAGTAACCAAGGTAACGTGGTGGGAAAATGATACGGTGCCTTTTTCCGTATAAAATATTAACTCGGTATGAATACCCAACCCTAGTGTCGTTAGAGTAACATTACAGTTAATATGAGGACAGCATTACCATGTTAGACAAACATAATCACCATGTGGCAGAATCATAGTTACATACGTAATAAAATCTCTTATCCTGTTACAGAGGAGCCTGGAGCCTATCCCAGGGGACTCGAGGTATGAGTGGACAGGGTCCCAACCCATCGCAGGGTACAATCACACAAACATTCACACACTACAGACGATTTGGAAACGCCAATCTAATTTTCAGGGTCACGGGAAACCTATCCCGGGAAGCATTGGGCTCAAGGCGGGATACACCCTGGACAGGGTGCCAGTCCATCGCAGGGCACAATCACATACACACTCACACCCGCATTCATACTCTACGGACACTTTAGACACGACCCTGCAGTTTTACGCCTATATCATAAGACCCGTGCTGTAAGTCTCAACCGTAACGGTTTGATAATAATAACCCTGAGCCACTGATAGGGAGTAGAATATTTCTAGCCGTCCCATTGAATATAGCGACGGGCCATCGTTCAACTTTCTCTTTGAATTCATCGTTAAACAGCATAGTCAACACTACAGTGGCTGTTCATACAGGTATATCTAACAGATTCTTTCATGGAATCATCACCGTAGTGTAGTGTGTTGTTCTTAGAGATTTTTCCATAAACCTCAAAACGTCTTCAAGGCCACGGCACTAAAAGCGGGTAAAGGACATGAACTTTCTTAAATAAAACATCTACCCGCTGACAATGCCAGACCATTCCTGGAAGAGAAGAAGCAAAGGGCAGAGTGCCAGGTAGGTAGTTGTGCTCCAGATCACATCGAAGGTGAAAATGCGGTGCAACACACACTGCAGAACGCGTGAGAGAAGAAGAACAGGACTCCTGGAAAGAGGGCATGGACTGTACAGACTCTGCAGTCAGTACGGACTCGGATTTGGTTCATTTTGAAGTACTAAAGGCTCTATGCTGACAGAAAAAAAAGCATGTCTGGAGTAATTATGGGCATTGTGAGGACATTTCACTAACTGCAGACATTCAAGGACGTCCATTATTAACTTAAAAGGCCTCTTTTATTGAATATGTCTCTAAATAGAACCGTATCCAACAAGTTTCTTTAAGAAAACCTTTAAACAGCTTGCCAAATCTAGTCTGATGACTAGTCTTGTTTGAACACCTTAATGTGTACAAAGATTGCATTTAGCCCTAGTATTGCACAGTTCACTGTCCAAACATGTTCTTGTTTTTTTTTTTTTTCTTTCCCTGACTCATGCTGACCACATTATCCTCTAATATCATTAACTCTCAGCAGAGATACAAAGGGTCAAAGGGCACGAGGTCGAGCGATACAGAGAAAAGCCGACGCAAGCGAGCAAAGGAGGAGAGAAATGAGAGCGGTGCTAATTCTCCTGCAAAGTGACAGGTATGTGCGTCTCCGGAGGCTTCGCTTATGTAACGATACACTCACACACTCTTTCCTGGCCTCCGTGTCGCTCGGCTGTAGTTCGATTCAGCACGGAGGTGGACAGCCATGCTGTTAACAGTTTAAAATGTGAAGACTCGGCTCAAGAGGGTGAGAGAGGTGGACGATTACCTTACAGTAGGTGCTGGAGAAAAACGGCTTCGCTTTGAAGACTAGATTGACTAGACTGACAGACTATTCAAGCTGCTCAAATGTTCAAGCTATCGAACATTTTAGCGTTTATGTTTAAAGAATTCGTGTGAAATACTCTAAAAATTTGAACATCTAACCAAGGAATAAGTCTAATTGAATCAAGATCGAATGTAATTGGAAAAGGTCAAAATCTTTAGCACTCTCATTAGGCCCTTTAGGTGCACCATGTATTTATGTGTTACGGTTCACATTAGCGATATCTATGAATGTTTCATCCAGGCATAACCATTACCTGATTTTAATAAGGCCCTTGTTTACAGTCCATTAGAATCCCAGAGCAAAATATACAGCAATAACATTTACTGTAGTGATATATATATATATATATATATATATATATATATATATATATATATATATCTCCATCCATCCATCTTCTATACCACTTTTATCCTTTTCAGGGTCACAGGAAACCTGGAGCCTATCCCAGGGAGCATCAGGCACAAGGCAGGGTACACCCTGGACAGGGTGCCAATCCATCACAGGGCACAATCACACTCACACACTAATGATGCCAATCAACCTACCACGCATGTCTTTGGACTGGGGAGGAAACCAGAGTACCCGGAGGAAACATGCAAACTCCACACACACAGGGCCACGGTAGGAATCAAACCCCCGACCCTGAAGGTGTGAGTCAAACATGCTAACCACTAAGCCACCATGCACCATATATATATATATTTATATGTATCTATGATAAAACATAATGTATAATACAGTGATAAATATAACGTAAATAAAATTTGTCATGTAATATCAGAGAAGGAACTCTGGACTAGAGTTCCCAGCAGCCACTGCACCTCACTGCATCATGGTCACATGAGCTGCACCTGAATCACCCTCATGTTAACGAGCACTTATGTGTATATTAGCCACAGTTTGCACTGCACTCCTTGTCTTGTGTGTTGTCTTTCTTTACCGTTGTCTCTGCTGCTGTGTTTATGGTCTTTGTTGCATGTTTATTCCTAGCCTTAGGGTTTTTGCCACTAGGTTCTAAGTTCCTGTTTTGTGTTTGTGTTTGCATTAAAGCTCTCTGCACTCGCATCCGTCTCCGCCTCTCCTGACGTGACAGAATTACAATAATCACGTCACTTCTTTTCATATAACATGCCATTAGGTGGACCGGCTACGCTAAATTGCCCCTCGGTGTGAAAGTGTGTGTGCGCATGGTGCTCTGTAATAGACTGGCACCCCATCCAGGATGTATTCCTGCGTCACGCACAGTGTTCCTGTGAAAGACTACTTCAGATCACTGCAGATGAAGGAACGAATAAACTATTAAGCATGGTCCGTACTCTATGTTGACCAGTGAATCAAATCTGTAATGGTGTGGTCCTTGTGTGGTTTCTGGTCACAAATGATAATTATCGGTCGTGTTTGTACTGTTTCCGTAAATCCCTAGTTTACGTAGGAAAATATAACAACAGTATAAAAGATCATCTAATATTCACCAATATGTATACTCCAGTGGATATGATTACGCATGATTTTGATTTAATTATAGTCTACATATGAATATACAGCTGTTCATGAGCTACTGAGAACAGAGCAATGTACTGTACTCTGTGCGCAAGCAATATATGGGAATATTTGATGTGTAAGATATGGAAGTCACGCTGCAGACGCATGTCGAGGGCTCCCTGTCCAAGTCTGAACCGCACTTTGACCTTATTGTTCAAGGTCAGCTGTTCTTGGCACCGGTCTTAATCAACACTCATATCGTTTTCCTGACAACCGCAATCTCGGTCGCACACAATAACGCAATCACCGGCCATATCAGTTTCCACTGAGCCACAATCTCTCCTGCATATACAGTAATTATCGTGACGACAAAGCTCATGATGATGATGATGATGATGGCATTTCTAAGAGCAGGTCAAAGAACACCAGCCCCTTGATCTACGATCACACTTGTGAACCTGACACTATAAATAATCCCTCTTTCATGTTGTGTGTGTGTGTGTGTGTGTGTGTGTGTGTGTGTCACAGCAGAGACCCCAGCAATGAGTCATCAGCTCACTACAGCCAGGATGAATCTTTCTGCCACATTAATTCTCTGCCTCATGATGTCCAAATACACACCCACACCCACACACACACACACACACACACACACAGTGAAAGAGCATTTTCTATTCAAATAAAAGTCAAGGTCCTTCCAACAGCCAAATTTCTTAGAGGAGGTGAGTTCTAAGTATAACATGAACGAGCACCGTATGTGTCACACCCGTGAATGAAATCGTTCACAGCTGCTGATGGTTTTGACACCCGTGCACCGAAACCCGCTAAATCACAACACCTCCCCTAGGACAGCTAGTGAGACAAAAATACCATGTGTCATCCCTCTTCATCTGTCTCTGTCTTTCTCCACTCGTACACATCTGGAACAAGAAACTCTGGTACACTCCAGAACTCTTGAAGAACCCATTTTACTAAGAGTATACCAAGTACCAAGACAGTTGAGCTAATACTGGTGGGTTCTAGATAATAATAAGACAATGATTACCCTTTCTACCACACAGTTACCAAGTTATACATAGACTCGTAGAGACAAAAAATGTTCTTGAATTGTTCCTCTGGAAGAATCCTTAATGGTTTTATGTAGAACCCTAAGTGTTTTTCTATTACCAATAGAACCTAAGAACTGAAAGAACCAATAATCATCCAATGAACCCTAACGTAATCCTTAAGGAACTGTTTTTACTAAGAGTTTAGCAAGTACCAAGACAGTTTAGCTAACTTTGACAAGTTCTACGTTCTATTACAAAGAACATAATCACAAACGATCTGGAGTTTGTAACATATACCCAGTTAAAATATTCTTTAAAAAAAGGGTTTTCAAAGGTTCTTTAGGTTATCCTCATGGGAAACCCTTAAAGGTTCTAAGTAGAAGAGTTTCGCAAGTACCAGGATACTTAGCACATATGTAAAGGTTCTTCAATTGCTCCTCTGAAATAATCTTTAAAGGTTTTATGTAGAACCCTAAGTATTTTCCTATCAGAATGATTTCCAAATACAACCTATTTTGCCATCTAAGAACCAATAATTATCTAATGAACCTTAAAAGAGCCCTTGAAGAACCCTATTGACTATGCGTGTACCAAGTACCAAGACAGTTTAGCTAACTTTGACAAGTTCTACGTTCTATTACAAAGAAAATAATCACGAACGATCTGGAGTTTCTACCATATACTCAATTAAAACATTCTTAGAAGAAAGGGTTCTTCAAAGGTTCTTTAGGTTATCCTCATGGGAAACCCTTAAAGGTTCTAGGTAGAAGTGGTTTCCTTTCAGAACTTGTTTCAGAACTTGAACCCATTTGGGAAACGAAAAACACTGAACCATCTAATTAATCCTTGATCGTATGTATTAACTGGATAATGCAAATTTGATTCAAAAATATATATATATATATATTCTTCTAAATACAATACCTAGAACCTGTCAGGCTTAAAAAAAAAAATTGTAGCAAAGCACCTGCTAGAAATTCTCAGCTGTACCAAAGAAAGTTCATGAACCGAGCAGCAGCTAACAATCGCCTGAGGGAGAAAATGAGGGCGAGACACAGCAAACAGTGTCCACTGAACAACTTCCTATACAACATGCTTGCAAAAATGTGATGCTTACAGGATGTGTAGTGTCTAAAGTGAAAAATATTTCACAGGAGTCATTTTTAAAAGCGTTTGTGGGTCGTTTGCTAGATAGCTAGCAAAGCTGCGGCAGTCATGTTACAACATTAAACTCATGAACATAGCAGGTAACATAATACATCAAAAACGGTGTCATTAATCGCCCCTTTGTTGTTTAGACCAGATCACCGATGTGGCATCCCTAGGACGCGTGTTGTTAATGCTAGTTGTCATCCACCAGAACACTAACATTATCAAATGCATTTCCTGCCTCTTCCCAGGTACAACACCATTACATTACGCCAACGTTAGTCCGCCAGAACCAATATACTTTCAGCCACCTTTAAATCCACCTTGCTAGATTGACGGTGTTGTTATGGAAAGTGCTTCTTTGCAAACATTGGGCAGCACCGGGTCAACTTTGGCATAGTTGTTATGAAAAGTACTCCTTTGCCTATGGTAGACCAGTGTTTGCACAACTTTATATAGAGAGGGCCAACATAGCCACCCAAAATAGACCTTGGTCCGACGTCAGTTTGCTACCTTTTACTGCACTTCTAATCCTCATACTCTGTAGTTTATGTAGATACAGGTCCATTGTGTATCATCAGTCAGTATGTGTTTTGATGTATTTTTGCCGTTCCCTGCTTTTCACTTGCACAGCTGGAACCTGGACAGACTGAAGCTCTGCCAAATCCACTCAAATTAGGCAAATATGCCAACAATCAGGCCAACACTGTAGTAAAAACACTCATAGAGGCTTTAGTTCCAGATGTAGGGCTCATTGGGTTTATGACTCTAATTCTAGAGGAAGTAAACATTGTAATGACACATTAACTGTTCCTATGAAATGCCACTTTACCACCAGGAACATCAACATGACTTTTTTAAAAGAATTCCAGAGTTCAAAACAATTTAACGCATAACAATGAACGAGAGCAAAGGAAGCCGATCCCTAATGTCGCCTCAGGCACTTCATTAGCATACGCTTCGGCTGAAATCATACATGTTAAGAGTAATCTGACTTAATCATTATACATTTCTAGAAACTAAGAATAGCAACGCTGAGCAGTTACTGGAACGCAAAAAAAGAGCACGGTTTTTATTTTTAGGGGCTGAATGGATGTTAAATTGGCTGGAGAGAAAAGTTTCATAGCTGTGGAGTGACTGAAAATAAATTCTGCAAGTTTGTTCAGAATGTAATATTTTTCCCTCATTGCTTGTTCTTCGGCGGGGAAATATATATTTATTAATAATAACAGAAATGACAGAAAGAAAAGGTTGCCGGGAGCAACCTTTCCCAGGGAACTAGGGGCTCAAGGTGGGTGGCACCCTGGATGGTGTGTAGTTTTTTTTGTTTGTTTGTTTGTTTGTTTGTTTGAGTTGCAGTTAGTGTGTTATTTTATGTAGCACCAGGAGGAACTGGAGGATCGTTGTTTTGTTTCACTGTGTACCAGCTGTATATGGTTGAAATGACAATATAAGCCACTTGACTTGACCGATTGCAGGGCACAATCGCTTACGACGTCAAACACTATGGACAAATTTGGAAAAACAATTTGAAAATCAGCCTACAGCACATGTCTTTGGACTAGGGGAGGAAACTGGAGTACCCAGAGGAAACCCCCGAAGCACAGGGAGAACGTGCAAGCTCCACACACACACTTCAGAGACGGGATTCGAACCCCCAACCCCAGAGGTGTGAAGCAAACGTTCCAACAACTGAGCCACCGTGGCCGTCTAATAATAGAAATATGGTAATATGAGTTATTCAACATATAATACGGTAATATTGAGTATTACTTCATATTATTTAACAGGTTCTCAGATCTGACCTGGACATGAAAGGTTTGACGTAATAAACTTGTGAATTTATATCACACAAATCACGTTCCCCAAAATAAAAACATTTTTCAAAACATTGATAGTAGCAAATTAACGTTTCATGCTAACTATGTCATGCTAGTAAATTTTTCATTTGCAAAATAAATATCTTCAAGAGTGTTTTTGTTTGTTTGTTTGTTTGTTTGTTTGTTTGTTTTCCGTTTAAAACATCATGGAGCTCAGTGTTGCTATCCACAAATCTGACATAGAATACGCCAGCAGGAAGTCACTGTAAACATACACACTAAGACCGAACACACACACACACACACATACCACACACACACAAACTGTAGGTGAACATTAGCAAATATAAATACAGACACCCATGAGCCATCTGGAAAATATCCTTACACTAAAAATGGCTGAATTAAAAACAAACTAAACTGGGCTGTTTGTAAAAAACAAGACTGGACGACGACTGGACAGAACTCAAGCTGGGTTCATCTAACTCAGAAAAAATGGCCATGCTAGGTTGAGTATTCGGCCCAAATATTTAACAGGTTATTATTATTATTATTATTATTATTACAGTGATTATTATTATACTGCATGAGCATTGATTTGTTTACCGTAATGCTTGTAAAAAGTGATTTAATGCACATTAATGCAAAAGGATAACAGGTAAATCAAATTATATATGTCAATAAATATATGCTAAATATTTGAGAAGAGTATAACGAAAACTTCTTAAAACCTTTTCCTTCGATCAGAGGTCAAATCTAGATTGTTTAAAGCGGTCATAGCCGTCATTAGCGCATACAGTATGTGTCCTCCTTCAGATTCCTTCGCACGGGAAACATGCAGTTCAGCTGCTAAACGCTTTCTGCTAGTTTGATGCCTTTTCTTCTAAACGGAGCAACGTAGTAGTTAGTTGCTCGTTGTATTAAATATGACAGCGCCAGGCCCGGGGCTGCTGTAAAAGAGCACGGATGATGCAATGGATCATCTTTTCTTTCTCACTCTGTCTCTAACGCTGTCTGATTCTGTCTTTCAGGTTTGGGCATTGACAGCATCTCAACTGGAATTTAAAACAGCCTCGCGCATGCTCACCACCCACGCTAGGAGATTATCATCATAGCCCCAGAACACAAAAGAGAAGGAGAGAGAGGACAAAAAAACGGACTGAGAGATTGGAAAAGGCGCCATCAGTGCAGATTTCCCAGACTCTGAGAGACAGTGCGAGGGTCTACAGCCTCATCAATCCGTATAAACACACACAGAGAGTGAGAAGATCTGCACAGTGTGAAAAACAGACGGAGACAGAGTGAAAGTCCTTCAATCCATCCAACACAGGAGATCTCAGGAGATCTTAAACCACCATCTCAAGATAAAATAGGCAAAAACTGAAAACTGTTCAGTGTGGGTCAGAATTATTGGCTTGAAAATAATCTTCCAGAATAGTAATCTTCCATCTAGCACTCTGAAATGAGCCCCGCCTCCAGCTGGGACATGTGCCGTGTTCAATTTCCAGCCTCAGACTGGGAAAAAACAAAGAAGATCCCACCTCAAGTCAGAAAGCCGTCCTCAACCCCAAGTTCAGCATATGATGCCCAAATGGCTGCTAAATAAAACATCACTTCACTACGTTAAAAGAGTTTATAGTTGTATTAGCTTCAGAACAGTCGGATGAATCTGCAACACTGAATCTACAGGTCGCTCTTTTGATCATCATGAACGCATACTCAATAATGTTGCTAACAAGACACACTTTCATGGATGACTCCATGGGGTTTTTTTTTCCCACTTAAAAATGACGCAATGCGTACTCCGCGCTTCTAAATTAAGCCAAACACTTCATTATATCTGTAAAAGTCAACTCAAAACAGCCCAGACTCCACTTGCAGGCAATGGAGGGCTCTAAATGTCACAAACCAACACTTTAACCAATGTGAAATAAGTGTTAATATGACTAGCATTGGTAAATCTGAAGCAAAAGCATCATTTCTGATGACCTCCGTCTCTTATTTCCAGCATCACCAGTCATCAGGAGTCCCCACGAAGACGTCCTGTCTTTGTGCTCACTTTCCTTAACATCGCCGATAATTAATGTAAAGGATAAATGTTGTACTATAAAATACACTAAACAATACACTGGAAGAAGGACGATAAGTCAGAATGAGGATATAGAAGAGTCTGACCTTGCAGTTTTTGGTCTTGTCCCGTGGGCCTGGTATGCAGGGTTGGCACAATGGGCTGGGGGGGTGTGGGAGGTAATACCCTCCAGGGCTGTAGGGGCAGCAAGCGTACGAAGTGGGGAAGTGTGTGTACCACAGATCCTGTCCATCCTGACACTTGGGACACGGTGAGAGGAAGGCTTTAGCCTGGGGCTTCTCCACACTCACCTTTGGGTTTCTCATCCACCTTCGCACCTGTTCATCCACACACACACACACACACACACACACAGAGAGCGTTCAAACACATTACAATGGCCTTAATGTGAGTTACAGCACCTCATAACATTGTTTTCAGTCTTCGCTTGGAGCAACACATAGGTATTTTGAAGCACATTATGGACTGGGGAACATCCATCCATCCATCCATCCATCCATCCATTCATCCATCTGTACCGCTTATCCCACACAGGGTTGTGGCGCAGCCTGGAATCTATCCCAGGGAAGACCCTGGACGGTGTGCCAGGGCAGAATCGCACACCAATTCACACATTACGGATAATCTGGAAATGCCAATCAGCCCACAGCGCATGTCTTTGGACTAGTGCAGGAAACCCCCAAAGCACAGGGAGAATGCGAACTCATCGCACACAGGGTGGAGGCAGGTTCGAAACACCCAACCCCGGAGGTGTGTGGCAAACGTGCAGTTTGGAAGACTCTAGTTCTTTGTTTTAAGAGAGCATTGACAGCTAAGTAGCTTTTTAAGAACATTTAAAAAAAAAAAAAATCTGCTATTGCTAAAGCTCTCCAAGGGTGGCACGGAAGGCAGGTTCCTGCCGCACAGCTAGAGGTTCACTGCTTCGATCCTCAGCTTGGGTTACTATGTATGTGGAGTTTTGTATGTTCTCCCCATGTTTACATGGGTTTCCTTCCAAAAAAAAAAAGGGGGCCTGGAGTCCCATCTGGGGTCTATTCCCACCAAGCACCCAGTGTTCCCATGAAATACTCTGGATCCACTACAACAATGTCCAGGATAAATACATTACTGAAGATGGACTAACGAATAAAACTCTAACTCTGTTGGGGGGGGGAAGGTATTAAAATGGTACTTGTCCACAGGCGAGTACCTTAAAGGGTACACCTTTTATACTAGTAAAAAACGGTTTGGGGGCTTCACCATGTTCTGAAAATCTGGATTTCATGGTGAGGCCGTTCTGTGCATTTTCCCTCTCGATTTAATTCTTATTATTTTGTGTAACCGCCACGTCAAGCGATTCGTTATTCAGTAACACATTTCAAAACAAGTGTTGGGTGACGACGGAGATAAATTAAAAGCACACGTACAGAACAGCATGATTTGTTCCGTCTCACATATTTCTGTTCATGTGGGTCTTATCAGGAACTGCGAAAATTTAAAGGAACTTTGTATGTTTAGTCGCATACTTCAGCTGAAGATTAACTCTGCGTGTCTTGAGTCATATCGGTTACGGTAAAGAAGAGCAAGAATGGAATGGCATCCAAAGTACACACACACACACACACACACACACACACACACACCCCTTCCCTGGCTCATAGCTGTTCCCCTATTTAAAGCAGCTCTTTAGATTTTCCAGTCTCTTATCTCTAAAGGACTCGACAGAATCATTAGCGCTGCACCAAAATAACAGGACATTTACAGAGAAATAACGAGGAATCGAGAAGTGAAAGCGGAATTTCTGTCCTCTTGCCTCATACTTTCTTTTTGATCCCTCTTGAAAACATCATCAACTTTCCTCTGTATGTTTGGATTCTCTCTCTGTCTCTCTCTCTCTCGGTTTCTCTCTCTCTGTATGTCTCTCTTTGTCTCTCTCTCTCTCTGTCTCTCTCTCTCTCACTGTCTGTCTCTCTCTGTCTCTGTCTGTCTCGCTCTCTCTCTCTTTGTATCTCTCTGTCTCGCTCTCTTTGTCTCTCTCTCTGTCTCTCTCTGTCTCGCTCTCTCTGTCTCTCTCTGTCTCTCTCTCTGTTTCTCTCTGTCTCTCTCACTGTCTGTCTCTCTCTGTCTCTGTCTGTCTCGCTCTCTCTCTCTTTGTATCTCTCTGTCTCGCTCTCTTTGTCTCTCTCTCTGTCTCTCTCTGTCTCGCTCTCTCTGTCTCTCTCTGTCTCTCTCTCTGTTTCTCTCTGTCTCTCTCTCTGTCTCTCTCTCTCTCTCTGTCTCTCTCTCTCTGTCTCTCTCTCTCTGTCTGTCTCGCTCTCTCTGTCTGTCTGTCTGTCTGTCTCTCTCTCTGTATCACTCTCTCTGTCTCTCTCTGTCTGTCTGTCTGTCTGTCTGTCTGTCTCTCTCTCTGTCTCGCTCTCTCTGTCTCTCTCTCTCTCTGTCTGTCTCACTCTCTCTCTTGCTCACTCTTGCATTCTCTTACTTTTCTGAACCTCTCTCTCTCTCTCTCTCTCTCTCTCTCACACACACACACACACACACACACACACACACATACATGCCTTTGATCTGATTTTCAAAGTCGTGTCAGTGTCATCTCCTGCTGTCCGTGTGCCACTCTGCTGGCAGTGCTGAACTCTCTGGCTTTGAGACTGAAATGCTCTCATCTTTCCCTCTCTCCCTCTCTCTCTCTCTCTATCTCGTGCTCTCTCCCTTGCTCTTTGTCTCTCTTAATGTCTCTCCCTTTCCCTTGCTCTCTGTCTCTGTCTGTTTCATACTCCACACATTGAATTGATGAATACTCCACCAACTAAAGCACGATCTTCCTGCACCTTTACACAGACACACACACACACTTTGTGTGGAAAAGGTGAAAAAGCATTTGCCCCATCCTACATGTCTCATACTAAATTGTTTCAGAAATAAAAACAAAATCGAAGATGAAACAAAGGCAGTCTGAGTAAACACACAATGCAGTGTTTAAATGATATTGTTATTTATTGAAGCAAAAAAGTTATCCAGTACCAACTGGGCCTGTGTGAAAATGTATTTGCCCCCATAGTTACTAATTCCCCAAATCAACAAAACTGCATTGATAATGGGGTTCAGCTGGACTAGACACAACCAAGCCTGATTACTGCAAACCCTGTTCCATCAAATCAACACTCTCCGAATGGAAAAACTCAGCAGAGTACTGAACCTTCCCAGAGGCGGCCAATCTTCCAAAATTCCTCCAAGAGCACAACAACTGCTCATCCAGGATTCACAAAAGACCAAAGGACAACATCAAAGGACCTACAGGCCTCTCTCGCATCAATAAAGGTCACTGTTCATGGCTCCACTATCAGAAAGACACTGGGGAACAATGGCATCCATGGAAGAGTGGCGAGGTGAAAACCACTGCTAACCCAGAAGAACTTATCTGAATTTTGCCAAAACACACCTTGATGATCCTCAAACCTTTTAGGAGAATGTTCTGTGGACTGATGAGTGGAAAGTGGAACTGTTTGGAAGACACGGGTCCCTTTACATGTGGCGTAAACCAAACACAGAACTCCACAAAAATATCATCAAAACTACGGTCAAGCATGGTGGTGGAAGTGTGATGGTGTGGGGATGCTTTGCTGCTTCAGGGCCTGGGCATGAATTCTGCTCTCTAACAGCAAATCCTAAAGGAGAATGTCCGGTCTTCAGTCCGTAAGTTGAAACTCAAGCGCAACCGGATTATGCAGCAAGACAACGATCCAAAGCTTAGGAGTAAACCCCAGTCCTAGAAGTAAGTGAAAGACTGATCTCTAGTTATAGGAAGCATTTGGTTGCAGTTATTGCTGCTAAAGGTGGCACTACCAGAAGTTTTAGGGGGCAATTAATTTTTCACATGGGTGATAGCTGTTGGATAACTTTTTTTTTCTCTTCAAACTGCATTGTATGTTGGGGGGCATGGCGGCTTAGTGGTTAGTGTATTTGCCTCCAGCGCTGAGGGTTCGATTCCCGCCGCTGCCCTGTGTGTGCAGCATTTGCACGTCCTGCCCATGATTCGGGGGTTTCCTCCGGGTACTCCGGTTTCCTCCACCAGTCCTAAGACATGTACTGTAGGCTGATCGGCGTGTCCAAAAGTGTCCGTAGAGTATGAATGTGTGTGTGAGTGTGCCCTGCGATGGATTGGCACCCTGTCCAGGATGTCCCCCGCCTTGTGCCTAATACCCCCAGGATAGGCTCCAGGTTCCCTGCGACCCAGCAAGGATAAGCAGTAGAAAATGGATGGATGGATGGATGGATGGATGTATTGTGTGTTTACTCAGGTTGACTTTGTTTTATGTTGTATTTCGTTTGCAGATCCAAAACTATTTAGTTAGAGATATACACAAAAACAGAAAACAGAAATACATTTTGTGAGAAATACTTTTTCATAGCACTGAATATATATAGGCACTGTACTGTATATACAGTAGAGAGAGCGAGAGAGAGACAGACAGAGGGAGAATTAAATTGCTCTCATGATGACTCAACTTTTCCAATACAGCTCTCTCTCTCTCTCTCTCTCTCTCTCTCTCTCTCTCTCTCTCTCTCTCTCTCTGCTGCTTTCTTTATGCAAGCTGATATCACACCAAGATGTGGAGGACAGCTGAAAATGTCAGCATGTAATGAATACAACACTTTCAGAAAACTGGGTTGAACTCTACAACAGAGGGTTTATTATGTAATTTTACTTTGTTTCCCTTTTTAGAAATGGTGCCAGATTTTGCATCCAAGGTGGAGCAGCCTACCACCCTACTATTACAACCTGAGATACCACTACAATACCTTGCTGTACCATGCTACATCTTGCTACAGCCTTCCATAATTTGTCACACCTCACTACACCCTATCACACCTTGCCACACCTCTCTACACCCTACCATACCTCACTACACCCTACCACACCTCACTAGACCCTACCACACCTCACTAGACCCTACCACACCTCACTAGACCCTACCACACCTCACTAGACCCTACCACACCTTGCCACAGCTCACTACAGGCTGCCACATCTCACTACACCCTATCAAACCTTGTCACACCTCACTACACCGTACCATACCTCACTAGACCCTACCACACCTCACTAGACCCTACCACACCTCACTAGACCCTACCACACCTCACTAGACCCTACCACACATCACTAGACCCTTCCACACCTCACTAGACCCTTCCACACCTCACTAGACCCTACCACACCTCACTAGACTCTACCACACATCACTAGACCCTTCCACACCTCACTAGACCCTACCACACCTCACTAGACCCTACCACACATCACTACACCCTACCACACCTCACTAGACTCTACCACACCTCACTAGACCCTACCACACCTCACTAGACTCTACCACACCTCACTAGACCCTACCACACCTCACTAGACCCTACCACACCTCACTAGACCCTACCACACCTCACTAGACTCTACCACACCTCACTAGACCCTACCACACCTCACTAGACTCTACCACACCTCACTAGACTCTACCACACCTCACTAGACTCTACCACACCTCACTAGACCCTACCACACCTCACTAGACTCTACCACACCTCACTACACCCTACCACACCTCACTAGACTCTACCACACCTCACTAGACCCTACCACACCTCACTAGACCCTACCACACATCACTAGACCCTACCACACCTCACTAGACTCTACCACACATCACTAGACTCTACCACACCTCACTAGACCCTACCACACCTCACTACACCCTACCACACCTCACTAGACTCTACCACACCTCACTAGACCCTACCACACCTCACTAGACTCTTCCACACCTCACTAGACCCTATCACACCTCACTAGACTCTACCACACCTCACTAGACCCTACCACACCTCACTAGACCCTACCACACCTCACTAGACCCTACCACACCTCACTAGACCCTACCACCCCTCACTAGACTCTACCACACCTCACTAGACCCTACCACACCTCACTAGACCCTACCACCCCTCACTAGACTCTACCACACCTCACTAGACCCTACCACACCTCACTAGACCCTACCACACCTCACTAGACTCTACCACACCTCACTACACCCTACCACACCTCACTAGACTCTACCACACCTCACTAGACCCTACCACACCTCACTAGACCCTACCACACCTCACTAGACCCTACCACACCTCACTAGACCCTACCACACCTCACTAGACCCTACCACACCTCACTAGACTCTACCACACCTCACTAGACCCTACCACACCTCACTAGACTCTTCCACACCTCACTAGACCCTATCACACCTCACTAGACTCTACCACACCTCACTAGACCCTATCACACCTCACTACACTCTGCCACACCTCACTAAGCTCTGCCACACCTCACTACGCTCTGCCATACCTCTCTACACCTTACTACACCACTCTATAACCTGCCACACACGGCTACTTCCTACTACACCCTGCTACACATCTCTAGACCTTACTACAATTTTCTACACCTTCCTACACCCTACACACCTCGCTACACCATGATATACTTTGCATACATGTTCAAATACAGTACAAATACACACGATACAAGTACATATACTATATATATATATATATATATATATATATATATATATATATATATATATATATATCCTTCATGGTCTCTCTCTCTCTCTCTCTCTCTCTCTCTCTCTCTCTCTCTCTCTCTCTCTCTCTCTCTCTCTCTCTCTCTCTCTCTCTCTCTCTCTCTCTCTCTCTCTCTCTCTCTCTCTGCAAGCAGAATCACAGTTGGCATAACTACATAACAACCCAAAACCAATCTCACTGAGTCAGCTGCTAACACCCCATCCATCTGCTGAGCGTGTGCTTGTTTGTGTGTGTGTGTGTGTGTGCAATCTTGGACACAAGCCTGAGCTGAACAGGCACACAACAATCGCCCGTGGACAAAAACAAAAGCAATGTGGTGGAATTTTGAAACGAAACCCTGCAGGTTTTTACTAAGAAAGTCCTTCAGGCATATTACAAACAATACTGTATATAGCAGTGTGACTGAACAACTGTGGAAAACTCTGCGTGTTTATGTGTGTGTGTGTGTGTGTGTGTGTGTGTGTGTGTGTGTGTGTGTGTGTGTGTGTGTGTGTGTGTGTCTGTGTGTGTGTGTGTCTGTGTGTCTGTGTGTGTCTGTGTGTCGGGGATTGTGTGTAGACTTGTTTCCTGTTTAATGGTCAATAACAAGCTGAGATTAGATCATTTTATAGAATATTAAATCTCATAAATCTTAGACTAGGTTGCACACACACACACACACACACACACACACACACACACACACACACACATTTTTTAATTCTCTGAACGTGTTTTAGTCTGAGTGAGTATGCTGTGTTGTACTGTTGCTAAATACAGCAGTGGTTACACTGAAACCGTCTTTACCCTTGACCTAAAGAAATACCAGTTTGAATATTTACAGTATTGCTGCAGTGATGCAGAGCGGAACGTATCAGGGAGATTTGGAAATCATTGTGGGTGAATGGATCTGGGCATTTCTGGATGATGAAAGATGTGCTTATCAGTCCCAGTGAAGGGGGCGTGGCTTTTCACTTCTCAAAGCTAACACTATTATCAACCTATTTTTTTTTTGGAGAATTTTTTTTACTGCACCTGATTCTTAACAGGAGCTTAATAATTCTGGCTACAAGACAAATCACAGGTTTATATTAATGCACTCATTCTAATATGTTATTGTTACCATAGTAACAACTTGAACGGGGACTTGTATAGCAGACATTCCATAGAAATGGATTAAAATCCATGTCTACATGCTGATATAGTTAAGGTTTCTGTAAGCAGATGTTTATTTAACGTTTATGGAAGGAGTCTCCAGTAACAGTCAGTATGTTTTCTGCCATAACAGATGACCCACAGGGACCATTACAGTTTCCAATTAAGCCAATACAATTCCCATTATAACCATTAAAACCATTACCATTATTGGTCCTTAATATTATCCACTAGACATAACATGCAACCAATAGAAGGCAACAAATTACCAGTAGAGACCTACAGGGACCATTAGAATTTCCAATTAAGCCAATACAATTCCCATTATAACCATTAAAACCATTACCATTATTGGTCCTTAATGGTATCCACTAGACACAACATGCCACCAATAGAAGGCAAGAAATTACCAGTAGAGACCTACTGGGACCATTACAGTTTCCAATTAAGCCAATACAATTCCTATTATAACCATTAAAACCATTACCATTATCGGTCCTTAATAGTATCCACTAGACATAACATGCAACCAATATAAGGCAAGAAATTACCAGTAGTGACCTACTGGGACCATTAGAGTTTCCAATTAAGCCAATACAATTCCCATTATAACCATTAAAACCATTACCATTATTGGTCCTTAATGGTATCCACTAGACACAGCATGCCACCAATAGAAGGCAACAGAATACCAGTAGAGACCTACAGGGACCATTACAGTTTCCAATTAAGCCAATACAATTCCCATTATAACCATTAAAGCCATTACAAATTCCATGAAGGCTTCTGTTGTTGTTGTTTTTTTTCAGCAGGGAAATGTAGCACAAAAAAATTACAAGGTTTCATTTCAGTAATTAAAGAAGTAGCTCTACCAGCAATAATATTTGCACAATTTTCCATTTACCCCAAGGTTGTCAATCAGCCAAGACACGTTTGGTGCCTGATGTTTGCTTATTGTTTTTCAATAGAGATACAATAAAAATGTTGCTAACAAGTAACGGAAATCTGTCTCATCCAAATTCATAATGCACCCTTATATCTACATACTGTATACTTGCTTCAAAAACCTACTTGACCTCTTTTGCCTCTGTTTTTCTCCTCTGCTTTATCTTTGTCTTTAAGGTTCCTTTTGTTTACTCTTGACTTAACATACCCGAGTGTCTGATTTGAAGCATGTGATGTAGCACTGCAGCACTCATGGCTTCATTTTGTCGTACAATATGCGTAAAGAGAAAAAACCTGATTTGGACTTCTTTTGTAAAACAGCAACAAGAGCTACAAACTGAATAAACTAAAGCTATATCAGACACACAATATTACAACTTTCCCTACAATGTGACAGTCTGAATCACAGTTCCCAAGGTGACAAGCACCATATGCTCATGTTTCAGTTTTCTGTTCTAGACCCATCACCTCCTCTGTCCTGTCATTTCTTTTTGTTTCCTGACTGTGTTCACCTGTTCTATGTTCCTCCTTGATTAGCCTGTCTGTGTATTCCTTGCTTTGTTTCTTTTGATGTTGCAGCATCAGAAAGTCTTCTTTTTTGTTTAATGACAGTAAGCTTGAGCCTTAGTTTGTGTTGAGTTCTGTGTCTCAGCGTACTTCCTGGTTTGACCCTATCCTTTTCCCCCTCATTTTTTGACAATAGATTCTTCTTGTTTGGTGTCGCCTTGCTGTCATTTGACCCTTGCTGTGAACAGTAATTATGATTTACCTAACAAAGTACATCGTTTTACGCACTTGCATCTCGCCTCTACTCACATTATACCCGTTACAGCGATATTTTGTTTATCTTCATGTTTATAGATTACATTCGATAACATTTTATCATAAACTGCACGAGCATATCGAAATCGCTTGCTATCTACATTAGTCTCATGGCTCCATAGCACGATAGGGTTGATTGATTTAACCATTTGTGAGGAGCTTAGCAAACTTTTTTGCACAATTTTCCAACTAATCAGACACTCTTAAACTGTGTGCTTCAACGATGCACTTCCACACACATACAAAACACATACACACACACACACACACACAAACACACACACACACACACACACACACACAGATAAACATACACACCTTCCTCTTGACGAACTGGAAGGCAGAGCACTTCTTAAAGGAGAAGGTGTGTTTCTCTGTGCCGTGGACCAGGCGCATGGCCTCTGGCGGCCCCGCACACTCCGCAGAACCCAGTGTGATGCCTGTGGGGCAGTTCAGGGGAAGGATGGGGCAAAGAAATGATGTTTATATGTTCTAAGCCAAATGACATTCATAGCCAAAGTTATAGCCGTTACTGATTGCATTATTAAATCTGACAGAAGCACCTGTTTATTTTGGTATACACAATATCATGTGTGTGTGTGTGTGTATGTGTGTGACAGAGGACAAGCAACAATTGCTTGTGGTCTCACCGGTGTTGTTGCCTCCGATGGTCCAGGATGCGCTCGCTGTTATCGCTGACTCCGATGATGTCGCTGCAGCTGGGACGATGCTGATAGTCGATGATGCCGTTTCTATTACATCATGCCCACTGAGCTGCTTCGACTGTGGCTCTGTGCTGCAATGCTGCCTGCAGATCTGTGTGTGTTGTGTATGTGTATGTATGTGTGAGTGTATGTATGTGTGTGAGTCAAGGGAGACTAAACAAATCATGCACTTTGTCAGTGAGAGACTAGAGCACAAGATGCAGCGTCCTTTCGTCTCCTCTGCTCTCCTCCCTCTATCTCTACAGCGCTCGCTCTGTCGTTCTCTCATCCTCCTGGTCCCCCCCTCTCCCCCCTCTGCTGCAGTTGTTGCTCTCTCTCTCTCTCTCTCTCTCTCTCTCTCTCTCTCTCTCTCTCTGGATTGTGTGAATGAAGATCTTGCCTCATAAGGATGAATGAGGAATGATGGATTACAGGGGGGTGTTCAGCTTCACCATTTCTGTCAAATGAGATGATGCAATGCAGCAACCTTTACACACACACACACACACACACACACTTTCAACACATTTTTAACTTTGACTTTGACTTTCAACTTTGATTCTATTTGTAAAGCACAGCTGGTGATTTTCATGGTAAGTAGCACAAGCTAGCCGTTTTGAAGCCACGCCCACCAAAATACAAGCGTATGAGCTTGGATAGACTCGAACGCCTGAATGCTGGTGCAAGAGACAAAGCTTGTGAATTGACAGGTAAAAGATTGACAGCTGGGGTGGGAGGTGTTGCTGCCTCATATCTCCAGGGTCTCGGGTTCGATCATGACCTCCGTTTCCTGTCTGTGCAGAGGACGAAACCTCCCCAGATCAATGTTTGCTCAGGAAAAAGGCTTTGTTTATATATTATGTGCTGTTACTTTGTTCCAGGATTAGAACACACAAGTTTTACCACAAATATTTTCGGATAGTATCCACATCAAACATTTCCGCAATCCCACTCATGTTTAATTTGGTCTGTTTCGATTGTGTTTATTAGCAGGATGACGTAGTGCCCATAGTAACAGACAGAATATCACAATATTACAGTGACCATAACAGCCGCTGTAGGAATATTGTTAGCAAAACAGTTTTCTTTTGTAACAAGAACCCATTGGCATTGTTGTTTTCACCCCCACAAACATGGCTAGTTTTTCATAAAAATACAAACAGCTTTGTTTTTCAGTCACATGTGGGCCAAACACGCTCATCAGCTAGACATCACTGCAGTTCAGGTAACAGCTCAGACACGATAATGTGCGATAGTTAGTGCTAAGTAATTACAGCATGTGGGATCATAACAGAAATCTGCTCTTGGTATCAGTGAGAGATTCCACGAATGAGACGGTGTTTGGGTTTTTTTTTTTTCCACATTAGCCAGTGGATGAATAAATCTGTCAATAATGAAGGCTCGGGGCTTCGATGCTGAAATAAGTTTGCCGAATGACTAGTTTAATGTTTAGCATTACCTAAGCACTTCCAGGAAAAAGAAGGCTATAAGATGTGTGTCTGCTCTATACAGAGAAGCAAGTCTTTCAGAGAAATAAGCCATTTAACCAAACACCCTGGCTGCGTTCTGCTACATTAACTACATTAAAGACATGACCTGGTGAGCGGAACCATGCTTGTAAACAGGTGTTAAAAGAAAGAAAAAAAATGAAGGATTTAGATATAAGAAGAAATAAAGAAAAGTAAATTAAATGATGGTTTCCCAACTCCAGCAGTCCAAGACGGTTTTGCATATTTGATTCATTTTTATACCACAACACTGCGGAATACTCTAATCGGATTGATCAAAATGATGTACACCGATCAGCCATAACATTAAAACCACTGATGGGTGAAGTGAATAACATTCTTGAAGTTGATGTGTTGGAAGCAGGAAGAATGTGCAAACGCATGGGTGTGCAGTATGCAGTGATTAGAACCTAATAAAAAATGGTCCAAGAAAGGACAACGGATGAACCAGAGACAGGGTCATGGGCGCACAAGGCTCACTGATACACGTGTGGAGCGATGGCTAGCCCGTCTGGTCTGATCCCAGATGGGATGTTACTTTGACACATACGACCTATCTAAACATTGTTGCAGACGCAACTGAAGTACACGCCTTCATGGCAATGGTATTCCCTAATAGCAGTGTCCTCTTTCAGCAGGATAATGTGTCCTGCTACACTGCAAAAATGTTCAGGAACGGGTATATAAAGAGTTCAAGGGGTTGACCCGGCCTACAAATTCCCCAGATCGCAATCCGATCGAGCATCTCTGGGACATTCCGGACAAACAAGTCCGATCCATGGACGCCCCACCTCGCAACTTACAGCACTTAAAGGATCTGCTGCTAACATCTTGGAGCCAGATACCACAGCACACCTTCAGAGGTCTTGTGGAGTCCATGTCTCGACGGGTCAGAGCTGTTTTGGCAGCACAAGAAGGACCTCCACAATATGAGACAGGTGGGTTTAATGTGATGTCTGATTAGTGTATAACAGCAACTCTCACAACAGTTCCAGCTGTAACTCACACAGCAGGTTTATATTAACACGTATGTTCTAATAGTAACAGCTTACTCAAGGAATGGCAGACGCTCACCATCAACAAATATTTAAAAATGTAATTGCAAATGGTGAATATTTCTGCCAGATAATCTTTATTGATTAAATATTTTTGGAAGGAGTCTCCAGTGTCGGCGCTGTGTAACAGACAGAGGTAAAGCTGAGGTAAACGTTTGGCTTTCGTCCCTGGGTTCTCAGTAACATGGCAAGCTGTGTTTTCTCTTATTAACTGGCTGGTGAGTGGTATAAGGAAACATCTTGTTTCGCGGACGTTCCACGACATTAAATGTTACTATCAATAAATAAAAGTGATGTGTCCTTCTTTAATAATGAAAACAATGTTGACTTTTTGGCAATCTGCTGTGGTATGCGCTGTTATTGGAAACGTTTAACAATTACTCAGGCTTTTGATGTGTCAGGCTGCATCACAGCACCCTGTCGTTGATTATTTTCCTATAACCGCATGCACACGGTGTGTTTGATTCCTTCTTCTTTTTTCTTTTTTTTAAAATTAGACTGTAAAAAAGATGTGTGCATTTGTTAAAACTGTAGATACAGCTCTGTTCAGGTTTCTCTCCTTCTCCATATGTAGTGAATAAGTGTGTGTGTGTGTGAGAGAGAGAGAGAACGATAGAGAGAGATAGAGAGAGTGTTTAAACTAGCATGAGTGTGGAACAGATTATGTCATCCTTGGATCTCTCTCAGTCCTCCTGGCCTGCTCTCTGAATAACCACAGGAACTATGACACAGTCACAGCAGAGTCCCGTCGTGAATCTCCACCAGCACATCCATCTCGGGTCTGAAGCCAAGAACTAACGTCATGGTGTGGACAGGAGATGCATCGAGGTAATTGCAATTCAAGATGGCAGATCTCCTGCATAATGCAGGCAGCTTTTTCCTGCTGTAAAGTAATAAGCACATACCAGTGCTTCTTATTTTTATCCTGACATCCACCATGATGTGCTGAGTCATTTGGAGATACAGTACTACTGCCTGTTTCCTCGCAGAGTAAGCCTGCTAGCTAGCTCATTGCCTTGCTAATTACACTGCATTGACAGATTGTAAAATATACAGCCATTTCTGATCTTTAATTTCAGTTAAAATTTAGTTCAATCTGAAGCCAAGAAATAAAGTCATGGTGTGAACTAGATTTCAAGATGGCGGATTTCTTGCATAAAGTAAGGCAGCTTTTTACTGCTGTAAAGTAATGAGCACATTATGGTACATTTATATTGCCTTCTACCCTGAAACGCTTAGTCATTTCGAGATATAAAAACCAATATTTATTAGCTTACTGAGTTTTGTTTATGAATTTTCAAGCCTGTTAGCTAGCTTGCTAATCGCACAAGGGTTAAAATTGCAACACGAATGTTTACAGCCTGTTTATACCACTCACGTCATGGAATTTGAAGCTCTACTATCACATCCATCGAACTACAGTACAAGGCCAAGATATAATCATGTTGTGCACAGGAAATTTTTTTATTTTTTTTTATGGCATTTGGCAGACACCCTTATCCAGAGTGACTTACATTTATCTCATTTATACATCTGAGTGGTTGAGGGCCTTGCTCAAGGGCTCGGTGGTGCTGGGGTTTGAACTCATGGCCTTCCGATCAGTAATATATATATATATATATATATATATATATATATATATATATATATATATATATATATATATATATGTAAAACACAAGTTGTTTTTGCTAAGTCATAAATATGTTGTTGGTAGTCATTTTCATATAGGTTTAATTAGTGCTGCAACAAAAAGTTGAAAAATTCAAGGTTGAAAATGATTAAATAATTATAATTATTGACACTTTTACTATTAAACCTCTAACTCCTGGGCCCACTGCCTATGAGAGCTCTATAAGTTGACTAGCATTGTCCGCTAGTAAAGCTACCATTAACACGCAACGTACTGTAGATACTTTAATAAGGGTTTAAGTAACAAATATATATATATATATATATATATATATATATATATATATATATATATATATATATATATATATATATATATATATATGTTTGTTTTTTTTTGATAAGGTGTGAATTAAAAACTCATTAGTTGTTCACTGGAATGTCATTTGATAATCATGTATGATTTTATACTGTGATTTATTTATTATTCTCAGACAGGAAGTCGACAGTAACTCAAATAATCACTCTTTACAACCGTGGTGAGCAGAAAAGCATCTCCGCATGCACAAAACATCAAACCTAGGTGGATGGGCTCCAACAACAGGCTACAATCACATCATGGTCCACTCCTTTCAGCCAAGAACAAGAATCTGAGGCTGTCATGGGCACAGGCTCACCCAAACTGCACAGTTGGAGACTAATCTAACTTGCTAGCTATTTGCACAAGGTAAAGGGCTGCATTTAAGGAGTTACGATATCGTACTTTATTCTACTTTGACAGTCCATTATTATGTTTGATTGAATGAGATTCGAATCTCTGCTATCGTAGCCTTTTAACCTCGTCGCTGAAAAATAAAGTCACTATGTGGAAAGTTTCATACAGGCAGAGTTTAATAATAATAATAATAATAATAATAAAAAACTGCAGTAAACTTATAATGCTGAATATTTTTTTTAAAAAAATAATCATTTTTTATAAATAATCAACAAAATGGAGTATTATTATTACAAGCTCATAATGTCTATTTCCTGAGTTTTGTTTATTAAGCATAGGCTTGTTAGCATACTTGCTAACTGCACAAGGTTCAGAGCTAAATCTTAGGAGCCACAATAGTGTGATTACACAGAGTGACGACTGAACTCTAACACCCTATAATGGGATTTGAATCCTCGCTATTTCATCAATCTAATATTTAATCGAAATACAGGAACACACATCTTATTTCCTGAGATTTGATTATTCAGCCTAATCTTGTTAGCTAGCCTGCTAATTGCACAGGATGAAGCGCTGCATTCAGGAAATCACAAAAGCATGATTACTCCATAGTGTACTTTGACCGACTGTTCTTTCCTTTACTTTCACAAGACTTGATTTAGTATTCGTAATCAACACAGCATCAGAAAAGGTGTGTGAATGAAGATAATCCTCTCTGATAAAAACCAGTATCCAGAACCTTCCATAGCATTCTGTCTTTCCATTCCTAAAGCTATATTTTCCTTCTAAATTGTTGGTTTCTCTTGCAGCATACATACTCTCTCTCTCTCTCTCTCTCTCTCTCTCTCTCTCTCTCTCTCTCACACACACACACACACACACACACACACACACACACACACAGCATAATAAGGCAGAAAAAGAAAGAGTGCCTTATGAAATAAACATGGCTCCATGACTCCCTTTCCCTTTTCGTCAAATTTAATCCCCACTCCTATTATCTGAAACGATTCCCTCACGTGTAGTAGCATCCTTACAGCCTAATACATGGACCGGGACACGTGAAAAGAGCTGAACCTTTCCCTTTCATACAGGAGAAATGTGGCATCACACACTGAATGCGAGCAGAGAGAAAATAGATCAAACCACAGACAGCGAGAAAGGAGCTAGAAAGGGAAACAGAATAAAGAGAGAGGTGTGTGTGTGTGTGTGTGTGTGTGTGTGTGTGTGTGTGTGTGCTCAGTACCTGGATGATCTAAGGTCAGGTTGAACAGGTAGAGCACAGATGACTGACAGCTTATCTAAATCTACGGTGTGTGTGTGTGTGTGTGTGTGTGTGTGTGTGTGTGTTTGATCCTGTATTGCATCAAGGGTAAAAAATATCAGCAATGGATGACATTCAGGCATGTGGTTTGTGTGCTCATGTCAGGTGTACATACACATATATATATATACACACACACACACACACACACACACACACGCAAGACGCAGTTAAATATTTCATTAAATTATTGAATAAATGCGGCACGGCGGTGCAGCAGATAGAGTCGCTGCCTCACGGCTGCAGGAGCACTGATTAGATCCTGAGCTCTGAGCTCGGGTTACTATCTGTGTCGAGTTTTGCATGTTCTCCCTGTGTTCACATGGGTTTCCTCTGGGTTCTATGATAGGTGGTATGATGGGATGAGGTGGGATGATAAATTGCCCCTGTGTGTAAATGTGTGTGTGTGTGTGTGTGCGCATAGTGTGAAGCGATGGACTTTTGGTCGTCAGGCACTGATGTTGGGTGAGAAGGTCTGGGGTGCAGTCGGTCTTAAAAGTTTGGATGAAACAGCTTTGGAAAGATTTCCCCTCATGTCATTCTCAAGCCCTTCACTGTTAACTACAGAGTAAATAAACAGATTTTTCATTCATTTCTCAGGACAGTGCATCAAAATGTGCCAAAATTCTCATCTGTGGTAATCACACATACTACAGTTGCACTGGAAGGAGGTGTATAAGATTGTTATTGTCATTATTTATGAGAATCGACAATAAAATCATGTTGGAATGGTCAGCGTAAACATGGAGTACTATCGCATTCGGCTGCACGGTGAGTCATCGACTCACAAACAGCTACACCTGGCTCGTCTTTCTTTTGGGTGCGAGCCATCCATTCTGTGTAGCATTCTGTGGACTAAAACGTGGGGACAGAAGTGGGTGTGGGTGTGAAGAATGTTTCAATGTGAGTATCTGTGATACCTCTGTGTGTGTGTGTGTGTGTGTGTGTGTGTGTGTGTGTGTGTGTGTGTGTGTGTGTGTGTGTGTGTGTTTGCTCAGTACTGTAGCTGATTAACCCTGCCTTCACTCAGCAGCCAAACCAAAAGGCCAACAAACTCCTACTACAATACAAACACACGCACACACACACACACACACACACAAAAAAAAAAAAAAAACACATGCACAATTTTATACAATCCTGAAATTGTATCGGTGACATGGCGGTTATTTTGTAACAATGTGTAGCCGAGAATAAATATATCGATGCACAGAGTTACCATTTCATCACCATGGAATAAGTATAAATACTATAACTAGTCACAACTTGTATTTAAAATGCACAAAAACTGAAATGAACTGAAATGGACCGTTGTGGACATCAAACATAGAGATGAGTGATTATATTACACTGGAATGATGCATAAAAACATCCGGGTGTCAGTAGAGCTGCGACATGGCTACCGTTAGCCTACGTCACAATACGCGAATAGATTTTTACACCTGTCCCCGGCAAATAATTAACCGGAGGCCATATATTATGTATGACATTCCACAACGTGTTAATCTTTGGGCTTCATGGTCACAACCTAATAATCTGAGATACTTAGGTCGTGGCGTCGAAACATTATCGCGTCTTGTCACGTCTAATTAAAAAACATCCGCCGTGTCAGGGGAAATCATGGGGTTCACCCCGCTGTCAGTTTATCCCGTATGACCCATTGAATCTTATTGGACGTCGTGAATTTTCTACACTTCAACAGGATTTTTTAAACGGGTTGCATTTGGGTTGTCAGCACAGTATCTGTAAACTTTAAATAAAAGAAAATCAACTGTTTAAAACGTCGTGTTCCCATGAATTATTAACCGTCACGACTCTTAAGATTTACAAGAAATTCAACAAACAGACTTCATGTTAAAACCATCATGAACTTCCCTTAGCTTTTACGCTATCCGTCGTTACCCAGATGAGGACGGGTTCCCTTCTGAGTCTGGTTCCTCTCAAGGTTTCTTCCTCTTAACATCTTAGGGAGTTTTTCCTCACCACCGTCTCCACCGGCTCGCTCAATACGGATAAATTCACACACTTAAAATCTCTATCCCTTGTTTATATGTTTCTGTAAAGCTGGTTTGAGACAACGTCCGTTGTTAAAAGCGCTATACAAATCAAATTGAATTGAATTGAATTTGTATGAGGTATTTCCAATAAAATACAAGTAGAGTTCCAATAAGATTTTAAAAATCAAATAAGATACTACAGGATAAACTTAAAGTCCAGTCAGATTTTTTGACAAGTTTAACAACAACAACAACAACAACAACAAAAAGTAGAATAATAATAATGATATGGTGATGTTTTTTTGTTTTTTTTTGAAAGGAAACATTTATTTAACATTAAGTAAGACAGAGGACTTTGTACGTTCTGGTTTCTCAATAGCGTGACTAATATACTGTTTGTTTTTTCCTTAATAAGAAGACTGGTGAGGCAACAAGTGTTCATAGCTACTGTGGCATAAGTAATATCAGGAACTGACTTGCTTTGTTTGAAGTTCCACAACATTAAAAGCAACTCTAAATGGATTTTTTTTAAAAAGTTTGGCATGTCATTTTTTTTAATCGCTGTGGTGTAATATGACTGATATAACACTTCAGGATGTGCTCGTTTTTGGAAAATTATCCACTTCATAATGGTAACAATGACTCCACTTCATATTGGGCTACATCACACCATCCCAGCGTTGATTATTTCCCCAGAACAGCATGCACTGCTGTGTTTTATTAGGAGAGAGAGCTCTCTGTCCTCTGTTTATGTGTTTCTCCACCGCTCCTTTTGCTTCCTCGCCACGTATACAGGATGGAAGAAGGGCAAATCAATCAGCACCGAGCAAAGTCGGACACGGAGTGATGGATCATTACAGAGATAAAACATGGCATCTCTCCATCTCTCCATCTCTCCGTCTCTCCGTCGCTCCAGCTTATATCACAGACTTTAACAGATTTCCACTCTAAATAATGTCTTTTTCCGTTTACATACGCATTGTTTCCAAACATTATAGACAACCATAGATCAGTGCTGTTAACGGTGTGTGTTTCTGTGTGTGTCAGCTCTGCTGTAACACACAGTGCAATACGGGAACCGCTGACAGATTTATTTTTAACACGGTTCCCTGTCCTATCATTGTGACTTCCTCTTAACATCTCTCTCACTCACTCTGTCATCATACACTCTCTCAGACACACATGCACTAGCACACACAATATCAAAGATGCTATGTGAGTTTGAGAAGAAGGGAAAGAGAAACGATGCAGATACACATAAGAGGAAAATGTTTTCATGCCGTAAGTATGTAATATTATGAAAAGGATTCGGGGCGGGGGACATGGAGGCCTCCATGGACCTCTTTTGTTAGCATCAATCTAGCCAGCTAAACAGCAATCTGTACAGTCAGTGTTATAGATTTAACCATTGAATCTAAGTTATATGCAAGTACATCGTGCATATACAAACATACAGTATAACTCATTTAAAGGTGACTTTACTGTTGATGTTGTGAGCAGCCATGTTGATTTGACGCTGAGGAGACCTTCTGGACTTTCCGTGTAGGATTTCTGAGTTTTCTTTGGTTTGTTCCGAGTCAGAAATTGAAAATGATGAGGTGCAAGTTTGAGTAATTGTTGAAGAGGTGGATCATTCAGTCTATGTTTGAAGACAGCGAGTGACTCGGCTATTCAGAGGGAACGTTTATTCTAACATCTAGGCGTTATATAAGCTAGAAGCTAGAAGCTTCCTCTTACTCATTAGCTACATTGGCCTCATAGTTCCAGCACAAAACTATAAAGCACCAAACATGTCTTGGCTCATCATAGCTTTTAGGCAAATTTTGTGTTTTAAATGAAGTTTTTGAACTATTCTGAAGTATTTCTTTAACAGTTTTACTCCAAGGTTTAACTGTCTCTCTCTGGTTGGCTTTCAGTTCACAATCCTCTAGGCACTAGCACATAAACTCAAGAGCTGAGCTACAACTTTCCCTTAATATGCCATCACTCGCACCTCTGGGGTTGGGGGTTCAAATCCCTCCTCCACCCTGTGTGTGTGGAGTTTGCATGCTTTCCGGGTTTCCTCCAGGTGCTCCGGGATCCTCCCCCAGTCCGAAGACATGTTGTATTCTGATTGACGTTTCCAAATAGTCCACATTGTATGAATGGGTGTGTGAGTGTGTGCCCTGCGATGGGTTGGCAGCTGGTCCAGGGTGTCCCCCATCTTGAGCCCCGAGTTCCCTGGGATAGGCTCCAGGCTCCCATGACCCTGTGTAAGATAAGCAGTTTGGAAAATGGATGGTCTCTGTGCAGTTACCTGTATTAATCCCTACCTTAAAATAATTGAAAAATATTACTGAACTGCTTGTCTTTTTTAATCAGATGACAAGATACACCGCTACTCTAGACTTGTCACAGGTGGAGAAAGCATTCACAGATGGTAGATTTAGTTAATGATTGCACACGTTCCTTTAATGAGCCGATTCCTAATTGGAACCACCGTGATGGATTAGCTGTGCCGTCAAGTTGATGTTAATTAATCAAATCTGGCAAATAAATGCACTGAGCTGAGCCTAAGAGAAATACAGGATCATATCTGATCATATAGTAACTCTGGATGGCCTTTCTGTTTCATCATACGCAGCCATATAAGACCTTGGAGTGATTATTGACCCCAGTCTTTTATTTCACGCTCATGTTGATAATATTACCAGGATAGCCTTCTTTCATCTCAGAAATATTGCTAAGATAAGAAAAATAACATCACTACATAATGCAGAAATATTAGATTATGTTTTCGTCACCCGTAGGCTGGATTATTGTAATGCCTTACTGTCTGGATGTTCCAGTAGGAGTATAAACAAACTCCAGTTAGTCCAGAATGCAGCTGTAAGAGTCCTTACTAGAACCAGAAAGTATGACCACATCAACCCGATCTTATCAACACTGCATTGGCTCCCAGTAAAATTCCAATTTTTTTTTTTTTTTTTTTTTCTCCCTCTCTCCTTTCGCCGAGCCCCACACGAATTTATGGAGATACTAGAGATCCAGATCCTCTCTGCCTCTGGATGGAGCTCAAATCTTCTTTAATTCCAGACTGCTGGGACTACGGCTGCTCCTAACGCCATACAGACTTCATATAAATTCATAATGAACTTTTTCACACTAACTGTTGTTACCCAGATGAGGACGGGTTCCCTTCTGAGTCGGGTTCCTCTCAAGGTTTCTTCCTCTTAAAACATCTTAGGGAGTTTTTCCTTGCCACCGTCACCACTCAGTGGCTTGCTCAGTTGGGATAAATTCGCACCTTTAATATCTGTATACCATGTTGATATTTCTGTAAAGCTGCTTTGAGACAATGTCTATTGTAAAAAGCGCTATACAAATAAAATTGAATTGAATTGAATTGAATTGTAAAATACTACTATTGACCCATAAAGCACTAAACGGTCTCACACCACAGTACCTGAGCGAACTTTTGGTCTTTTATGGTCCGCCATGCCTACGTTGACCAAAAGATGCAGGCTATTTGTTGGTACCATGAATAGCGAAGGCTACAGCAGGGGGAAGAGCTTTTTCTTACAAAGCCCTACAGTTATGGAACAGTCTTCCAATTAGTGTTCGGGACTCAAACTGGGATGTTTGGATGCTTTCATTCCCTCACTTTCATGCGTTCACCCAGGTTTGTTGATGGTGGAGTGGATGGCCGCCTTATGTCCCAGGGCGCCCTCATGTCTGTGTTGCCTTCTTGTGGAGAAAAAAAAACTGAAATCCAAACAGCACACGTGGCGATATATAAACAAAAACATGGCAGGAAGTAAATACAAAGCACAGAAGTAGCACTATTTGCACTGAGCGACATGACGTGCGCTGAGAGAGGGAATTCACGACACTGCAACGATCAGTTTATAACTACGACTATATATGGTCGCGAAGGGATTTGTGGCTACTTAAAAATAAACCAAAATAAAAATGTCTAAAATGCAAATCAGGCTATTCAATTTCATTTTATTTGTATAACACTTGTAACAGTACACACACACACACACACACACACATGGTGACAGTGGTAAGACAAAATTCCTTGAGACAACATGAGGGAGAAACCAGACTCAAAACGGAACAAAAAGGAGACACATTCGTCTTCTCTGGGTGACACCGGATGGTGGGATTATAAATCATTACAGCAAACAGATGTAGAAATGAAGGCAGTACAAAGGAAGTTCTGTATGAGCAGATTGCGAATCAGAGTCACAGGACAGTCTTTATGATTACAACAGCAATTCTTAGGTCCCTCCAGGGTTCTGCGATTTTGCGATCGCAGAAATGAACACAACATCAAGGAAACTCTGCAATATTTGCAAGAGCTTTAATTACCGTAAAAATCACCGCAGATTTTCTGCAGCGTCATGTGACGTCATTACTACGCTCATTCAGCAAAAAAAAAAAAAAAAAAAAAAAAAAAAGCCCCTTTCGGTTCACGCCTCATTTAAAAAGGTCTTATTTACCACTGGAGCAAGGGTGAGACTTGGGAATAAACTAATCTGGGAATGCTTTAGAGAGTCCATGTAGGACCATCCAAAGTAACTATTTACATCTAGAACATTTGGCAGATGCACTTATACAGCGCAACTGCTCAGTTGTCTACTTGAAAAACAAATCCATATGCTTGTAAAGATTGGCCAAAGTCTACAGACACTAACAAGATAAGACACTGCCAATAACAGGAATCTGAGCAGATAAATAAGTAAATAAGCAGAGCGTACATTGATATAGTGAAGCTTTCTGTAAGAAGATGCTTTTTTGACATTTATGGAAGGAGTCTCCAGTGTCAGCGCTTAGTAACAGTAACACAACAAGCTGTTGTGGGTTTTTTTTTCATCTTATTCATTTTAAGAGACAGGAAAAAGAGAGGCTTGTGTGAGGATGATTAGATGGTATGGTGTTTACAGCGGGGGAAATAACATTTTTTTTTTTCAGTAAATATATTTCCCATGAGGCTATTCACAGGAAATTTTCCCCAGACATCAGTATTAATTCAAGAAATCTGGAAATATAAAGAATTCGCAACATTAAAGTCTATAAATAAAGTTATGTGTAACAAATTGGAATGACACGGGGGAAAAAAGTTTTGAACACGCTAAGAAAAAGCAGCTCTCCGAGGCAAGGTAAGGCAAGGAACCAGCTGAAATATGTAAGTAATTACACCCCCTATCAGAGCAAATTAATATCAGCTGAGTTAGTAAATTGATGGTCTATAAAAAGAGCTTTTCGCTATCAAGGTGTCACACAAGAAACATCTCATGACGGGTAAAAGCAAAGAGCTCTCCCAAGTGTAAATAAATAAATATATATAGACCATTTACCAATATGAGGGACTAACTTGGTTTATGGACTTTATAACATCAGCAACATTAAACGTAAGTATAAATGGGTAAAAAAAAAAATGTAAAAAAACCCAAAAAAAACTATATATTGCTGTGGTGTCAAATACTTAAGGATGTGCTGGTAGTGGTGTCTTATCATCTTCATGGTGGCAGAATTCTATTCCTTTCTTATCACACTAAACATTAAACAGTTATTTAAACATTAAATCATACTTGTCAATCTAGTAATTATTCAGACTCAGTGTAAGGTGTAAGGTCGATTGTTTCAACAGTAATTTGACAGTAAAACATCCATAATAATCAAAGAAAGCCCTAAACTAGACCCATAAGAAAGAGAAAACGGATACATCCTCACAGTCTTTTGACGCGACTGATTCATCGTCTCAGTTTTCTTCTCTCCTTTCTGTTTTGCACCGTATCCGTGTCTCCAATGCTCTTTTATAAGTGCTCTAATAAATTATAAATGTGTTTAACTTAAGCAGGGAGTTTCACAACAAGCACATTCTTTTCAGATCTTTATTTAGAGAAGTTTAACTTTAATGACACTCGGCAACACTGAATGACTTGAATGAGAATTTTCGGCTCAGTACGCCGGCTGTAGTGGAGTAATGAAAGGAGAGAGCAAGTGAGAATATGTGAGGCTCGTTCTGCAGCCTTGTAAATAGACGCCGAGAAGCGAGAGCGGCCTACGCAAAGAGAATATTCAACAAAGAGAAAGGCAGAATGAAAAGAATCCATTAGAAAGTGAGCTGACGAGTTAAAGTGAATTGGATATCAGCGGTCCGAGCTCTGGGGACATGGCCTGGATTCTCAGGACTGAAATCCCACACCTCAGTGTGATGGCTCGGCCCTGATTGGTCAAACGGCACTCTGATGTTGCACAGCCAGACATATATATATATATATACAGCCATGGTCGGTCATGGATATGATTGGAAATAACCAAGATTTACATAATTCAACTCTATGTATATCATTGTTGGCTTAATAATTACTGAAATCTTCCAACCTTCTGGAACATTGTGTTATCTGGTAAAGAATGTAAAGGAAATCTCTCTCACACTCTCACAACAATAACAACAAAAAAAGTCATATTTCCCGTGAGCAATGTTTTTTTTTTTTTTTTTGTCCAGCTGGGTTGTCATGTATTGTCCTCTCGTAAGAATGCCACGGCAGAGACGTTACACACGTCAGGAAAGCCTTCCTGCTTTTAGGAACACCACTGATAACATTCCAGCACCCTTTTCTGTACATGTGCAAGAAATAGGCCAAGGTCTTACTTTACTTGTCTTTGACTCAAAGAACAGAGACCATTCTACAAATCTCAGCTTGACAGCTCCGACTTGATAAACACCGGTGTGAATTATATAACCATGAGTATGCATGAAAAGAAAGTGTGGGTATGTGGAACTTATAGTTAATGTATGAGCAGAGATCACAGATCTATTGTTGGACAAATCAAAACAGACCCTACAGCAGCAGGATTCTTCTAAGAGGTGTATAAATACAGCGCTGTGTATGTACTGTACAGTCCCTCCAGGGTTTCACGATTTTGCAGTCGCAGACTCTACAGTCTTTTGAAGAGTTTGGAATTTTTCAAAATTACAGCAGATTTTACATTTAAATACTGCACCCCTGGAGCAGAGAGGGTTAAGGGCCTTGCTCAAGGGCCCAACAGTGGCAGCTTGAACCCCTGACCTTCCAATCAGTAACCCAGAGCCTTAACCGCTAAGCCACCACTGCTCCCTATAGCAGGCGGACAACAATACAAGTAGTGCTACCTTACAAGATCCATTAATTGAGTCCCAGAAGAAGCAAAGTGCGCAGAATAGAGGTGTAAGTGCCAGAGTAAGGTTGTTTTTAAAAAAAAAAAAAAATTGTATGGGTTAGTTAGGTGTTCACGGAAGAGGCGGATCTTTAGATGTTTCTTGAAGATGGTGAGAGATTCTGCGGTCCGGATTGAGGTTGGAAGTTCATTCCACCACCGAGGAACAGTTAGTTTGAAGCTTCTTGAAAGGGACCTTGAGCCACGCTGAGTAGGTTCTAGTAAGCGTCGGTCGTTGATTGATCGCAGATTCAGGCCAGGACGCGTCATGTGATGTCATCACAACGCTCATTCGGTCAAAGGCCTCTCTGATTCACGTGCGTCGAACATGAGTACAGCTAAAAGGGCTCGCTTACCAACAAACATCACCGTGAAAGACAATCTCATGCAATTGCAATTTCACCAATTCAAGGAGTTTTTCCACACAAAAAAAGTTGCATATTCGTCCACGACAATCATTAAAACAACAACAAAAACAAACCTCTGCACTTTGTTGCTATACAGAAATAAATTGTGTGGGAAAACCCTTTACATGGGGAAAAAATGTCGACATTTTCTACTACATATAGTTATGCAGTATGGTTTTCTTTGGTCGGAATCTCAACCAGAAGTAAAGTTCAAGCATTTTAAAAGGCCGGTTTCCTCGAAATGAAACTGAGAATGGAGGAAACGATATTTAAAGATTTCATTCCGACTGTGGTGAAGGATCATTACAGACATTTTCACGGCTGGTATCTGATTCCAAACTGATGAGGATTATGTCCATTTAGCTATTCGGTGACTACGTTTACATGGACAGCAGTAATCTAATTATTGACCTTACTCTGAGTAAGATAATAATGTGATTAAGGTGTTTACATGAGTCGCTTTTAGAATACTCCTGTCATGTACCCGTGTTACATGTTACAGAACATAATTAGATTAACAGCCCACGTCATTACGTCACCGCGCCACGCCGTCTGACGTCTCTCCAGAATTTCACGCATCGACATACAGTTGGTCTTCGTTATGGTACCGTATACAGTTTTGGGTGTTTTTATTAATTTTTTTACAAACGCTTCAAGTGCGTTTAATTATTCGTCATGCTGTACGTGCTAATAGACGACTGCTTGAAGCCGTGGGCTGCGTCTCAAACCGTGTACTTAACGTCTATATAGTAGCCGAGATACATGTATTTTTCCCCACTACAGGCCTATAGTAAGCAAGTAGCGGTTTGGGACACAGCCGAACTCTCTTGTTCGCCGTAAAACGTAAAACTGCCGTGTGTGATCGTGTCCTGTCGCAAAAAAAATGCGGTGAAAACTCCCACACGACGTTCATAATGTGATTAAGGTGTTTACATGTCACTACTACACGTCCATAATGCGACTAAAACAGTAGTACTCCACCTGTCTTAATTAGATTATTGCTTAATTCGAGTATGACCTTAATTAGATTAAGGTAAGTAAAAATTGCTGTTTACATGCTAGTTTCTTAATCAGAGTATTGTCTTAATCGGGTTAAGAGTGGATTATTGTTGTCCATGTACACGCAGCTACTGTGAGGATATCACACTCAGGCTACGTCAACATTAATCAGGACAGACCCGAAAATAGGTCGTTTTCATTTTAAAAACGCTCTCCGTCTACACTGGGCTTTTTGAACGCTTTCCAAAAAAAAATCCACACTGAAACACCTGAAAATGCTTACATCCCTATACCGCTCATGTGTAAAAACGTAAGAAGCTTCGGCCTGCGTCATTTCCCTCGGGCGTCCACCATCTCCGTCCACCATCGTCCACCATCTTGTTCATTTTGACTTGAGTGGGTCACGTGACTAAAACGACGCCATTTTCAAATCGACAGTTTTCCAAAAGTTTATCCCGATTAATGTGGACGTCTCCATAGCCATCGAGATTCCGATGTCTTTCGGCAGACTGGCTGTGTTTGCCACCATGTTTATCGGTGTTATCGGCAGGAAAAACTCGATTTTGACCAAAACATGATTTTTGGATATTTTCCCGTAACATTCGCTGGGTTTTCCCAGACTGCCACGCACATACTGATTCCCCTTAAATCTCCTCAGTCATACTTTTCCCCATGCTGAACATCAACTTGAGGCACTCTCTACAAATGTAATACCAACCAGTAATCTGTCTTATTAGAACAAATCCTTAATAGAATTTTTTTGTCTCCCAGAACATTGCAGGAACACTTCTAAGCATTATGCAAAAAAAAAGTCCTCCGAACATCTCGACACACTGAACGTTCCTCAGCGTTCTAAAACCGTCGGATTTCAGAGGTCACCTCATGATGAATTAAAGCTGGAGGATTATTTAAATATAATTAAAATGTCATTTTAGCTGTACCACAGAGTAGTTTGTCAAACCTTTTTAACAATTCTAGCACTAGTTAGAACTGCGTTCAAAACTTTGATGGGATACTACTAAGTTACAGAGACTAGACATAGATGCTAGCTTACTAGTTATTAGCAGCTGTCACAAAATAGACACAAATGGATGTACAGTTTCAATCACCATAAAATTAAAAAAAAAAAGGATAACAAACAGAAAACAAAGCTCTGGACATCTGGACTGGATTGGATTGTGGATCCATGGTGGCTCCTGCATTGGTGGTGAAAACGGATGTAAGGGTGACTGTCTAATATTAGCTCTCAATGATTCAAAACAACGATTTTTCACTGCTGTTGTAGTATACGAGAAATAAAAGACTCTGAGATGTGCCGTTCTAGGAAAAGAATCAACGCTGAAGTGTTTTATTCCTATATTAGAATGGAAAGGTGATGAATAGGTGAAGAGCGGGCCGTTAATACGGAGTCTTCTCATGAATATTTGAACGTAGCATAATTGTATCTTCTGATTAGTGTCAATGAACGTCAAGTCTTCATGTTATTCTGGGTTTTGAGGAAATGATGAAACTCAGGCAGCGGTTTATGAGCTTTTTATTAACCACACTGCTTGTACTGTATGTTGATTAAATCACATCGGAAAACCTCTTCATCAACTCCCTGCCAGTCTGCCTGCAGATAGAAAGCCCCCTGCCTTTATTAGCTTTCTCATTAGTGACAGTACAGCACCTCAATTAAGTCTTATCACTTCTTTTTGTAGAGGCAGGAAATGAAACACTCTGATCCAGAATGTTCTCTACCCTCCACAAAGGTTGTCCCGATGTCTGAGAGTGCGTGTCGTGGGTTGGACTAGTGTGTGCCAGGCTGCTCTGTATTCAAGGTGTGTATGAGTCGTGACTCATGTTAGTATCCGTCAGGGTGTTGTGCGTGCTGATTGGCTAGGTCACGGAGTCTCTCCGGCCAATCAGAAGCCACTGAGATGACCGCTGAGGGATACAGGACACACAGAGACGGCTGTATCCAAGCAACACCCTCCCAGCATCAGATAAAGACCTTATAGGACAAACGGTGTTCAGGAAAACTCTCTCTCGTTATAACAAAGACAAAACTCTTACATGAAATAGAAATATAGAAGAGCTTGTTGTATTTCTCAGTCTCTTTTCTGTGGCTTTTCTCACGGTGAAGTCTCAACTCAACTCCAAACTGACCCGTTTCAATTTATTCATCAGGTGCGCCTACATAGCAGCTTCAAAAAATGTAGTTTAATATTTACATATAAATAAATAAATAAATAAATAAACAAACAAAAATGACACATAATTGTTAA